>NW_010366304.1:0-833 GCF_000414095.1 Morus notabilis | reverse complement strand
TTCCTGGGCCACGCCGGTTTTTATCGGCGGTTCATAAAAGATTTTTCAATGATATCTAAGCCATTATACAGTTTGTTGGAGCAAAGTCGGTCATTTGAGTTCAATGGCAAATGCCATCAAGCATTTTTAGAATTAAAGAAGCGGCTGGTGTCTGCTCTCCCATTGTCCTCTCGCTTGATTGGTCATTACCATTCGAACTCATGTGCGATGCTAGTGACTATGCAGTGGGAGCAGTGTTGGGGCAACGACATGAGAAGGTGTTCCACTCAATTTATTATGCAAGCAAGACGATGACTGAGGCCCAGCTGAATTACACTACCACGGAGAAAGAGTTGTTAGCTGTGGTGTTTGCTTTCGATAAGTTCAGGGCATATCTTGTGGGCACTAAGGTGATCGTATACACTGACCACTCCGCCATTAAGTACCTGATTGCAAAAAAGGACGCCAAGCCACGGCTGATCCGCTGGATACTGCTGCTGCAAGAATTTGATCTGGAAATAAAGGACAGAAAAGGATCCGAAAATCAGGTTGCAGACCATCTTTCCAGGCTAGAGGAGGGAAGTGAGACTGAACCAAGGGAGCCCATCCGAGAGACCTTCCCAGATGAGCAACTTTTGGCCGTACAACAAGCCAAGGCTCCCTGGTATGCAGACTTCGTGAATTTTATAGTGAGTGGGCTGTTTCCGCCTGAAATGAGTAGTCAACAGAAGAAAAGGTTCTTGCATGATGCTAAATTTTATTATTGGGATGAGCCATTTCTTTACAAACAGTGTGCGGACTAGGGAATGCGACGATGTATCCCTGAGGAAGAAGTTCAAAGCATCCTCCAACAT
>NW_010366303.1:0-3893 GCF_000414095.1 Morus notabilis | reverse complement strand
TTATACACACAAGGCTCATCCAACGACTGAATAAAACCGTAAGTTTTAATAGTCTCATCGAATCTGATATTTCATGATCTGGATGGCTGCTTTAGTCCATAAATGGACATTTGCAGTTCACAAACCTTTTCTTCTTGACCCTTTTCAATGAATCCATCTGGTTGAGCCATATAAATGCGCTCATCCAGGTTGCCATTCAGAAAAGCTGTCTTTACATCCATCTGCCAGATCTCATAATCTAAGGCAGCAGCAATGGATAAAAGAATACAGATGGATTTAAGCATAGCCACTGGAGAGAAGGTATCCTCATAGTCAATTCCTTCTTTCTGGGTGTAGCCCTTGGCTACCAGTCTTGCTTTGAATGTCTCTACATTCCCATCTAGACCCCTCTTCTTCTTATAGATCCATTTACACCCTACGGAGGAGGATCTACCAGAGTCCAAACGCCATTCTTATACATAGATTGTATTTCGGCGTTCATGGCTTCATGCCATAGGTTTGCTTCAGAACTTGCCATAGCCTGCGAGTACGAGATAGGTTCATCAACGTCTAAATCTGAGACCGCAGTCAATGCATCTCCATAAGACATGTACCTATTTGGTTGTCTCACAACCCTCCCACTACGTCGAGGCTCCATTGGTGTTAGTTCCTTTTCTGGTTCATCTGTTATTGGTTCAGGAATAGAATGTGAAGATGCTACACGAACATTTTCACCAGTCAATTCCTCAAGTACAAGTCTGCTTCTAGGCTTCACATTCTTCACAAAATCCTCTTCTAGAAAACGAGCATTCGTGCTAACAAATGTTTTCTGATCGGCAGGACTATAGAAGATGTAGCCTTTTGTCCCTTTAGGATATCCTACAAATAGGCATAATTCTGAACGACTAGTTAGCTTGCCAGTCTTCTTTCTAAGCACATGTGTTGGGCAACCCTATATTCTGGTGTGGCCAAGAGATGACTTTTTACCACTCCATCTTTCATATGGAGTTCCAGGCACTGCTTTAGACGGAACTTGATTCAGAATATATGCTGCTGTTTCCAAGGCATACCCCTAAAAGGAATCAGGAAGGGATAAGTAACTCATCATTGATCTAACCATATCTAATAGAGTTCGGTTCCTTCTTTCCGACATGCCATTCTGCTAAGGAGTACCTGGCGCAGTCAGTTGAGAAGATATACCTTCTTCTTTAAGAAAGTCTTTGAACTCTCCCAGCAAGTATTCACCACCACGATCGGATCGTAATGTTTTGATCTGTTTGTCTAATTGTTTTTCAACCAAGGCCTTGAATTCTTTGAACTTTTCAAAGGTTTCAGACTTTTGACACATTAAATAAATATGACCAAAACGCGAATAGTTTCTGCACTGGAGAACGGTCGAAGACCCTTTGAGGAGAGAAAAAGAGAGAGATGGAGACCCATGGAGAATGACACAGAGCATAGAGAAAAGGGGATTGAGAGAGAGGGATAAAAAAAGAAAAAAGAACAAAGAGTAAAATTAGAAAACGAAAAATTCAATCATAAAATGGTATATTAATTTCTATACATTGATACGTTGGTTATTTCTTTATACATTATTAAATTCAAAGAAGGTAGGTCATGGTGGATTTTTTTTCCTCTTTTTTTTTTTTTTTTCAATTTTGTACTCGGCTACATTTGTCACTTTTTTTCGTTTTTGTATCTACACGTGGTCAATGTATATAATTTTAGGATGATAATTTTACCCATTAATTCATTTATCCTCAAAACACACTTAAACAAGGCTGGAAAAATTTATTTCAATGGATATAGGTTATACATGAATTAAAATTTTAATCCGTCGCGGGTAATGAGACAGAGACAGGTTTAGAAATCTCCGACCATATTTCTTGTAATTTACCCGCACAGTTTAATTATATCGTATTATAAACTTTATGAATATTATGTATAATATGTCATAATATAATATAATTGTAAATATAATATATCACATAGTATATATGAAAATTTAAAAATATTTTTCTTTTATTAATTTCAACTTTATGTTTTTGTATAGTTGTGTTGATTAATTGATTAATTATTTATTCTACGATGAAATTAACTAATCGGCTAATCATGTAATCGCGAGTATCCTAAATTTGTGATGGAGAAATGCGCTCCGTAACTCGTTAACTTATGAAAATTTATTTAGAACTCTATTGGATAGGTATAAGGATGACAATTCATATCACGTGTCGTGTTTTAATCGTTTCTTTCTAAATTTGCAGTCAACTCAAATACGACCCGTGACACGAAATTTTTTAAAAACCGCAACACGAACATGGCACGACCACTTTACGGGTTGACACAACACGACGTGAAAATGACATGTGAACCCGAAATTGACATGAAAATTGTATACTTTTATTTAATTTTTTACATATTAGAAATAACTTAAAATTTATAACACACTAAATTACAATAACATCCATTGAAATTAAACAAATAATAGTATAAGATTTTGAGTATAACTATCATGATATCACAAGTTCATAATAAAATTAAAAAATTTATATTGAAAAATATATGTATTTTTTAGTTTTTTACGAGTTTCGTGTCGTGTTCAGATTAGGCGGGTCCAACCCGAAATTGACTCGTATTTTTCGTGTTAATACCAGGTCGACCCAATTCTGACCAGAACCTTTTTTTTCTCAACCCAAACCCGTAAAATTCGTGTCATTTTCGATTCGTATTGTCGTGTCGTGACCTATATTACCGGCCCTAGTAAGGTAAATGTAAGAAATAAAGTCATGTATGATTTATTTTTAACTCTTTTTATAACTCATTTATCATTTAATTAATCCTTTATTTTAATTATAATTTAACTAAAATAAAATTAAAATATTTAGTGGACATAAATGCACGTGCCTTTGCATGTGCAGTTTTTGCTTATACTTTTGTTAAGGGCCTAATCCTATTTTCTAAGGGGTTGTTTAGTTGGGGGATTCGTACCCCGATTCGAATTATGATTCATGGTTCGTTAGTGTTTTTTCTCATAAAAAATACACATAAATTAAAAATAATTCTAATCTCATAATTCTAATTTATGAACTAAACGGCTCTTAAATTTTTTCATACGGGATTTCTGATCGGGTCAAAACCGAGTCCACCTGAATCAGTCAGGCGGGTCCCAAGAATTGGCCTAAACCGCTAAAGTCTGTTTGCTTTGTTTTTCAGGAAAAATAAAATAAAAACGTTTAAAAAAAAAAAAAAAAGAAGAGATGTTTGTTTTTCCGGAAAAAAAAAAAAAAAAGGTTTAAAAAAAAAAAAAAAAAAAGAGAGAGAGAGAGAACTGTTGCCGGGTCTCTGTATCGTGGAACGCATCGTCATGGCGTAAAGTCCACCGCGTCCGTCTTCCGAGTCTTCTCGTAGGAGCTCAGTTCAATACAATAACTCAATTGAAGGAAAAATGGGTTCCGGCTTTCTCATTTTGCTTCTGCTGCTTCTTCTTCTTCTTCTCAATCTGCTCTTACCCTTTTCGTCTGGTAATTAAATCTCTCTCTAGATTGATTTATGTTTAATGGGGTTTTCTGTCTCTCTTGGACCGTGGATTTCTAGTTTGGAAACTCCCATGTGTTCTTTCCTTTTGCTTTGTTCCATGCTTGTGTAGAAAGTTACATATTTCTTTCATATTTCCTTTTGTTTTTGTTGTTTCTTCTCCCCATAATCAAGTTTTGTTCTTTGAGGTTTTTTTGCAAGTCATTTTGTAATTTGTTATGTTTCTTGGAGTCAAGAGCACAAAACTGGAATTGGGTAGTTGGGAATTTGTATTTAATCGTGATTTTTGGTTTATAGTTTTTTTTAATGTGTACTTTAAATAAGATATGTTATGCAACTAGCGGTTCATACAACTTGGACTCTATGAAGATTGAATTTTC
>NW_010366302.1:0-1067 GCF_000414095.1 Morus notabilis | reverse complement strand
GTGTCAGAATGTGCGACTTGTCTTCGAGTCAAGGCTGAACATCAGAAACTTGCTGGAGAATTGTAGCCTCTTTTTGTTCTTGGATGGAAGTGGGAACACATTACGATGGATTTTCTAATGGGATTACCAAGGACTGAACATCAGCATGATGCCATATGGGTCGTTGTGGATAGGTTAACGAAGTCCGCGTACTTTATTCCCTTTCGTGCGACTTATTCCAGGAAAGTTCTAGCAGAGTTGTATCTGGAGCACGTTGTCAGACTTCACGGAGTTCCGTTGTCTATCATATCAGATCGTGATACTCATTTCAACACTAGATATTGGAGAAGTTTCCAAGAAGCCATGGGAACCGAACTGAATTTCAGCACCGCATTTCATCCTCAGACTGACGGACAATCTGAGAGAGTTATTCAGATTTTGGAGGACATGCTTCGTGCTTGCATTCTAGATTTTAGTGGAAACTGGAAGAAGTATCTTCATTTAGCTGAGTTTGCCTACAACAACAGTTATCAGAGTAGCATTGGGATGGCCCCATTTGAAGTGTTGTATGGCAGACCTTGTAGATCGCCAGTTTGTTGGCTTGAGTCCCTTGGACCGGATGTTATCCAGGAGAATAATGAAAAGATAGCCGTGATCCGAGAACGACTGCTAACGGCTCAGAGTCGTCAGAAGAGTTATGCTGACAGGAGGCATAGACCCTTAGAGTTCTCAGAGGGCAATTTTGTCTTGTTAAGAGTCTCACCGCGCAAAGGAGTTACTCGTTTTGGTGTGAAAGGGAAACTCGCGCTGAGATACATCAGGCCATTTCAGATCACACAACGAGTAGGTGTCGTTGCTTACCGCCTCGATCTTCCTCCAGAATTGTCTCACGTGCACAATGTGTACCATGTTTCTATGCTTCGGAAGTGTCAACCCGATCCAGAAGCCATTGTACAATGGTATGACGTGCCGATCCAGTATGACACGACTTACGAGGAAGCACCCCTACAAATTCTTGACCGGAAGATGAAAAGCCTATGTCAACGTGAGATACCGTTAGTGAAGGTGTTGTGGCAACACCATGGCGT
>NW_010366301.1:0-488 GCF_000414095.1 Morus notabilis | reverse complement strand
CATCAAAAAATGACATGTCCTTTTTTTGTGAAATTTTTTTTCAAAACGTGAAGTCGTTTGGTGGGTTTTTTTTGTTAAAAAGACATGTTATTTCGTAGGTGACACTTTGTGATTTTGTGGAAAATGACGTCTTTTCTCGTCATATCCAAAAAAAGACATGTCGTTTCGTGCCTGAAAGTTTTTTGTTATTTTTGACAAAACGACGTCGTTTTAAGTCGTCGGTAAAAAATGACATGTCGTTTTGTTGCTAAAAGATTCTTGTCTTTTTCACAAAATGACAAGTCATTTGTGGATTTTTTTTATCATGAAAAAACATGTCGTTTTGATGCATCTAATAACAATATGTCTTTTTGTTTGTGAAAATTTTCCCCTTTTCGTCAAAACGACATGTCATTTTGTTTGTGAATGTTTTTTTTGTCGTTTTGTCTCTTTTTTGTCGGCATACTGATTGTGTCCTTAAAATTTTATGAAGTCATTTTTATTATATT
>NW_010366300.1:0-200 GCF_000414095.1 Morus notabilis | reverse complement strand
AAGATTGGCTACTAAAATATTTCAGGCAACATATTTGAAAGAGTAAATTTCACTATTGCCCTCCATACTAGTTAGTTTTTGCATAATGGACCCCAACATTTTAATTTGAACAAATTACACCCTAAACTTTAAAATCAATTACAATCGAAGCCCAGAACTAATGGCGTTACCAAATTGATAGTTCAAGACACGACTTATAC
>NW_010366299.1:0-468 GCF_000414095.1 Morus notabilis | reverse complement strand
CATAAACTAAATAAGCCATGGTTTTCAAAACATTTTTCTTTTGCAAACCGATCCCTTTCTTTAAAACATTTTCAAGGCCGAAATTCTTTTTAAAAAAAATAGGCTCACAAGGAAAAGGGATAGAAATCCTACCTCGCACTATCAAACCTGGGACTAGCGTTACCTTTTTCGGCTTCCGCTTCCTTAAGCCCCTTCAGTCTGAATCCTCAGCGATCACTGATCAAAACCAACACTTTAGGATTAATTCTCATTCCTAAAGCAATTCAAATCTCAATTTCCAACCAAGATTTCCTATTAGTGTGCCCTAATCCATTTTCATGTTTCAAATTATCATTCAAAGGGTTTTCAATCTCAAATCAAGGATTAACAATGTTAATCCATCTATCTCAAGTCCCCAAATGAAGCTAATTTGGGGTTTTCCTAAAACAGGGGTCAAAACAGCATTTTCAGGCCAAACAGGGTCAAACC
>NW_010366298.1:0-532 GCF_000414095.1 Morus notabilis | reverse complement strand
GCTAAACCCTAAAGCCGAAACCCCAAACCCTAAACCTTAAACCCTAAACACTAAACCCCAAACCCTAAACCCAAAACCCTGAACCCCGAACCCCGAACCTGGACATGGACCTCGAACCCTGAACCCTGAACACCGAACCCCGAACAACGAACCCCAAACCCTGAGCCCCGAGCCTCGAGCCCTGAGCCCTGAACCCTAAACCCTGAACCCTGAACCCTGAACCTTGAACCGTGAACCGTAAACCCCAAACTGTAAACCCCCAACCCTAAACCCTGAACCCGGAACCCTGAACCCTGAACCCTGAACCCCCCTGAACCCTGAACCCTGAGCCCTGAGCCGTGAGCCCTGAGCCCTGAGCCCCGAGCCCTGAGCGCTGAACCCTAAACCCGAACCCCTAAACACTAAACCCTAAACCCCAAACTACAAACCCCAAACCCCAAACCCTAAACCTTAAACCCTAAACCCTAGACCCTAAATCGGAGAACCCTAAATACTACACGCAAAACCATAGACCCTAAACCCTAAACCCTAA
>NW_010366297.1:1116-6161 GCF_000414095.1 Morus notabilis | reverse complement strand
AAATACGTTTGATAGTTTTATCAAGAGATTATTTTCAGTGTAAAAAAACCGTTAATGTCTCTCTTTCTCTCTCTCTCCCTGCTTGAGAGAGGAGAAAATGAAAACAAAAAATGAAAAACGACTAAGTCGTTTTTCATTTCTCTCTCATTTTACACTAAATCAAAAAATCATTTTCAATTCTGTTTTTTATTTTTATTGCGCCAAACGTCATTTTGTAAACGTTTTCATTTTTTTCTTTCTCGAGAAACGTGAAAAATAAAAACGAGATCAATTCCAAACACGGCCTATCTCATTTTTCTTTTGTAGTACGAATATTTTATGCGACATTATCAATAAGCATGTCAATTGCACATACATTGCCAGAGAAAACTGCCACATGTCATCTTTTAATTCGTGTCTGGAGTTTTTGAGCTCTCCGTTTTAGAGTTTATAAATTCATAGCAAAGATTAATCGGAAGGAGAATATAATTGAGAAGTCTGAGATAATTCAATTATGCCCACACAACAGTTAATTCAATGACAGGAGAATGTCAAGAAAGAGCATGTGGTTTTTAAACGTTTGATCATCAAGGCATTGTTCGGTAAAACCTATAAACTATTATTATGGGTATTTATTGTCGACAGCAACACGAGTCTGAACGTGACGGTTTTGAAAAAAAATTTCTAAAATACTACTTTGCATTTACTATGTGGATTTTTATCTTTCCGTAACCAACAACAATTCCTTTAATCATGATTAAGAAACGAGAAAAAATACAAGAGAAGAAAAAGAAGGGGGAAAAAAATAAAAGATCGAGTGCAGAAAGAAAGAAAAAACCCTAGAAAACAACCTATAACGGCAAAGTTAGAAAATAAATAGCACCTGAAAAATAAAAAATAAAAAATAAAAGCAATCTAAACACTCCGAACCGTGAGTTAACAAGACTTTTTGTCCTCAAATCTTTGTTGATCATATAGGCAAAGTCTTTAAACCGGCATCTATTATTTGCCAGATTAAAACGACAGTTGTATAATTCAACATAAATTGTGTATATTTACATGTAAAGATGTACAATTAAGTATAAATTTTGTATATTTACATGTTGTACAATTCAACATATGCCTTGTACAATTTAGCATATGGAAATTATACAATTGTAAGATGTATAAGTTATATGACAAGTTGTACAATTCATCATGTCTTGTATATTTACATACGGTAGTTGTACAATTAAGCATAAATCTTGTATAATGTCTTCCGTCAGATCAATCAGACAAATAGTGCCTGTCAGACGGAAGACATTTCCTATATATATATATATATATATATTTAATGTAAATGGAAGGGTTACTTTGAAATTATTATTTCCAAAAGAAAAGAAGTCAAAAAGTTCGAATACATGATGCTATTTAGACAAATTGAACGACATTTTCTCACAGTAGCTCCTTCTAAATTTTGAAGTCGAGAGCCTCAAAATAATAAATTTGGAATTTTAATATCAACTCTAACGTAAAACCTATCTGAAAGTGTTATAGTTAACATTAATGAATTGAGGCCATGCTTTTATTAAATAGTCGTTATAGTGGATACAACAATTCCCAACATTACTTTAAGGTAAATTGTGGTAAATAATATATTTTAAAAACTAAATTAAGCAAATAGCATATTTTAAAATTATTTGAAGTAAATAGTATTGTACGTCATAAATGAATCATTTATCGTGTAAATAATTCATTTACTGTAAGTAAAAATTAGTTTACGTGGTAAAAAAATCTTTAAAAATCTATATTTACATAGAAAATTTTTTTAAACCAGTCGTAAAAAGAAAATTACGTAAAGAAAGTGTTCTTACTAGCCGTAAATGATTTAATTACCACGTAAACCGTTATTTATTTTAAATAGTTTTAGAATATGCTATTTATTTAAAAATCTGGTATTTACTACATTCTCCCTTACTTAAATAATGATTTGTTGATCCACATAAACCTCTAATTCCCAAAATTCTTTTATTTTTATTTGTACGTATTTTTTGTGGAAGCTAATTTTCGTTTTTTCCTTCTCTTTTTGAAGTACAAGTATAATAATGTGCATTTCAATTGTTTTTGTATTCTCTTTTCTTTGAAGCGTGTCCATTTCACTTGTTAAATATCGTTTCTAGGAATTTGTATTTTATGTTCCATTGAGTTGCTTTCGATTGGAAGTTTTCATACCTATTAGAAAGGAAAATTGTGCTGAGTGATCTTTTTTAATCATCTTTTTTCATAAATAGTCGAATATTTTTTATTTTACAAAAATGATTGTTTGTTTATATGAGTCAATCAGTGATTTACCCACAGTCAATCATGATTTATTGATTCACTATTAATTTATTAATGGTTTATCATTAATAAACATATAATTTATAGATTAAAATTGATTAATTACTAATTGATCTTGGTTAATTATTAACGTATGTTGATTAATAATAAAAAATAGTGTTAATCAGTGATAAATATGGATCAATTAGTATTTGACTGCTGAGTCAATCAATAATTGACCATTAAATTAATTAAAACAGTCATTTTTACAGTTTTCTAAAATTTCAGCCATTTATGAAAAACATCCTTCAAAAAGGCCATTTATGCTTAAATTCTTAGTACAAAAATCTTTAATTGATCGAAAAAATTTCAACATATATACAAGAATCTGAACCGCAAAATGTTTTTCTGTATTTTTTTTGTTGTTGTTGTTTTTCAATAAGATATGTTCATTTGTTTATTTACCAGATTATGTTTGCTAAATACCACCTTTTGGGATTATCTATATGAATTACAAATATAGGAATGTTCAAACTTCAAATTCTGTTTTTTTAATTTTCTCGATAATGATGTGTACAAATCACTATATCTTTTATCTTTTCAATTAAACGTCCTTTACATGGGTCCTAATGATGCTGTATGTTTTTATTATTCAATAATAATGATGTTACTTGTTAACGTTTATTAAGGAGTATTAAATGAAAGAATGTTTTCAGTTTCGCAGCTGTAGCGGTATGACAAATGTAACATTTTTTATTCAAGCCTAAAAATTTTAAAATATATATATTATATAAAAATATTATGATCTCGTACAGTAAAAAACTCTCAAAAATAATCATATTTAACTTTTTTATTATAATAAAAAAAATTTACATAAAATCACATTTTAATTCAAATTAAAAACTTGAATTAATAAATTAAACGATAAGTATTATATACTGTCGTCGAAAAGACCTTACTTAATTTTGATAAAAGTACAAGGGGTTTAAGTTTAGATAACCTGAGTGTGTGCCAACAGCAATTAAAACTCATTTATTGCTAGACATTGGCGTCGAAAAGACAAACCAGCCAAGAAATATCATGAAAGAATTTTGGCTGTACCCGATCGATATGAACATGGACGGCTGTGGCAGCTGACTGCAATTAAAATCTTTGAAGTTCATCACCAAAAAGCAAAACGAACAAGAAAAAGTAAAATAATAAAATTACATATTATTGCGAAAATTTAAGTACGTTGATCTTTTTTACTAGCAAAAAAAAAAAAAAAAATGTGCCTTCTTTTTTGTTACAATAAAAAAAAGAAAAATGAAAGTATGAACGCATATGTACATTATAACCCTATATCATGATGAAGAGAGATGACAGATTTATTACCCAAACAACAGAATTTTGTTATTTTCTCATTAATTATCGCTGCATATATAGCTATAACAATTTAACTAATTTGAAAGGTATTTGGTATGAGGTTTCGTGTGATGTTCGAATCATGATTTGTGATTCGTTGTAATATTTTCTCTCATAAAAAATACACGTAAATTGAGAATAATTTTAAATTATAATTCTAAATTTGTGAACTAAACGTCCACTTGAGTTTTTGACGTTGTAGATATAGCCATATATATATATATATCGCAATATATAGTTAGTAGGTAATCCAAGTTATATAGCATTGACTATATATATATACACACGATATTGGTAAGGTCAGATAATTGATACTTCACGATCAACGAAAGCATGTGCAGCAAGCCTTAAGTTGCCACGTTAAGCATTTGGTTGTAATTCGCTGAACAATCTCTGCAGTTGGGCGGGTCACCGATTTAAACACGCAAGTTATGGGGTTTCATTATATAATTTATGTGTCATAGTAGTTGGTCGGTGGAAAATATACATATAAATGAGTTATATATATATGTTTATAAATATGTATATGTATGCATATATTTAAATTAACTTCAAATGAAGTTTATTGATGGTCTAAAAATTTTGCAAGAAATTACATAATTTTGTCTAAATTTTGACATTGCACAATCAGATAAATAAACTTTATTTTCTGTTTCCAGTTGGTGTTTACGCAATAACTTTGGTTAAACATGACCCAAAAAAAAAAAAAAAGAAGAAAAAAAGAATGATCAGAGAGTCAAGGTGCCATGTGTAGGGCAAAAAGTTTTATAAGTTACAAAATTAAAATAAGACTAATTCCTGTGATCAAAGTCCAAGGGCTCCGATTAGATTTATTTTTTTTCTTTATTTATTAAGGAAATGAAATTTACAATATAGAGTTCAAGGACTATAACTATTAATGATATCAATTTATGTCACCTTAATTTTAGACCTTTTTTTTAGTTAAAGTTTCTTAAGTGGAAGTTAATGCAGTATATATCTATATTTTAGGGACACACGTTAATTCAGAGATTAAAATAAGATTGATATTCGTCGATAAGATCCTTTAAATATGACGTAGTTGATATTTGAATAAATCTTTGTTTGATTTAATAATATTAATAGCATTTGGTGACCAGACCCCTTTAAGTTCTTCGGTGGTAGAGTTTGTAACCCTCGAAATGATTGCCTATAACATAATTTTTCATTCAATATACAATATCCTCCGTCTGATATTTCTGCATCTTGATCTCTTAAAAAAAAGGTAGATGGTTGTTGTCATATTAATTAAGCCGTTTGGTACAATGGCTTAGTTTAGTAGTGCTGTAGATTTTAGAAAAATTACTTTTAGCTGTGCTGAAGGAAAAAACAGCTGTTACAAAAAA
>NW_010366297.1:0-542 GCF_000414095.1 Morus notabilis | reverse complement strand
AACATCATATTATAATTATAATATCATATTACATGATAAAGTAATAATATTAGAGTTATTAATATAATTATGATATTATTTATTATTATATTATATTATATTACGAGTCTGAATTTTAAATTTAGAAGATTATAAATTTTAAATTTCATTAGGGGTATTATGGGTATGATATTGATTCCCGCAAAAATAATAATATTAGAGTTATTAATATAATTATGATATTATTTATTATTATATTATATTATATTACGAGTCTGAATTTTAAATTTAGAAGATTATAAATTTTAAATTTCATTAGGGGTATTATGGGTATGATATTGATTCCCGCACAATCTAAAAGCTAAAGTTGTCTTTAGGCTAGTTCTGATTTTGGATGTAGATTTTTGAAAAATTCTTTAAAAAATGCTTTTGAGGAGATTTATCAAACACTAAAATCAACTTCTGCTACAAACAAAAACTAATTTTAGAATGAAAAAGTAATACCAAACTAAGTCAATATCATTGCTAGTCATTACGGTTTCTGGGAGAGCACTCAGCTAATG
>NW_010366296.1:0-908 GCF_000414095.1 Morus notabilis | reverse complement strand
CATAAATTTTCCCATTAAATCCCATCAAAATTCCATAATTTCGCTTATACAATACCATCTATGCGTAAAAACTATTTCCCATGTATGGTACAATTCAGTCATTTTACGTGTGGAGCCGGTGTAATTGATAGGAATTGCACTGATCGGGTAGCTCCCAAGAAAGACTATGGCATAAGAGCTTCAGTCATGTTAACAAAGAAGAAGACTGAACAGTCTCCTTAGACAGAATTACCTTTCTAAGCAAGTTCGCAGGAAAGACAAGGAGGGTCTCATGCAGACCACTTAAGTTCCAGTCTCTTTAGACAGATCTTACTTACACAGTACGTATTCACACAACCATAGATCATGTTACGCAAAGAACTTAAATGTGTACTATTCAAATGTATGGGTACTATTCATATGTATGGCTACTGTTCATATATATGGGTACTATTCACATATACGGTAGTTGGGCGTTATAACGACTTATAATGGATTAACCTGAATTATTTACCTAAGCAGTACCATAGTAAAACAAAACTATAAAGTGTAAATAGTATTGAGTTTAGAAATCATACCTTATTGGTAGAATTCTGACCTTCAAATTCTAGAGCTATAACCTCCACTAAAGAGAAGTATTTTAGAGAGAGGAAGAATTTCGTTTCTGAAATTCTGGGATGAAGAAAACTAAATTCTGAAGGCCTATTTATAGGAAAACTCGAGAGTATTATGCACAATAAAATATTATTTGTAAATAGTAACCTTTTATTAAAAAATATATATCACAAAATTTTCTCACCTACTCCCCTTATCCCCTTGCCAAACACTTCTTTGATTTTGTTTCTTACTATTCATATGTATGGCTACTGTTCATAGATACGGGTACTATTCACATATACGGTAGTTGGGCGTTATAACGACTTATAATG
>NW_010366295.1:567-826 GCF_000414095.1 Morus notabilis | reverse complement strand
GTCCGCGCGCTGGGGCGCACTCTGGCCGCGCTCTGGGGCGCGTGCTGGAACGTGCCGGGGCGTGCCCTTTTGGGCAATTTCTGGAATTTTCTGGGCAGTTTCTAGCCATCTTCAAAGGCTGTAAACTTGATCTTCAAGGCCTCCTTTTGATTCAAAATCAAAACCCTAATTCTACCCAAAACCTAGAATTATAATAATTCTAATCCCGAATTAAATTACAAATAATTTATCAATGAATGAATATAACCGATCCATGGAA
>NW_010366295.1:0-295 GCF_000414095.1 Morus notabilis | reverse complement strand
TAAAACTTTTGAGATACTTTATAAATTATATTAATTTATGCACGAATAAATTAATCACATTAATTTATATGTCAAGAACTCAATTAGGAAAAATACCTGGAGGCCGACTCGGATGATAACTTGAGTTCTTTGACCACGAACAATCCTTGCTCGAATCTTTGTATTCAGAAAACCAAAGTCTTTCACGTCAATTCCTTGATTCCACGTAGACGTGTATGTGGGCACACGTGAGACAAAACAGGTTCTAAAAACACTCGAATTTCCACAAACACCAACGCATGCACGATGTGAAATT
>NW_010366294.1:0-8545 GCF_000414095.1 Morus notabilis | reverse complement strand
ATTTTACCCCAATATTTCATTATTACTTTTATCTGACCCCAAAAAATTAGCTTACCTCTAACATTCACTGAAAAGACAAAATAAATTCTCTTTAAATCGAGGCGATCAATGATCTATCGGTGAAATAACAGTGTGCTGACTGATCAAGTTAAAAATCAAGTGCTTGTTTAGAGACAATTATATATATATATATATATTTAATGTGTCATACTTAAGAATTGGAATATGTACTTAAGTAAGGTTTTTGATCAAACACTTAGAAAGTGTTTGACCGGAATGATAGTGTATAATTTTGTAAAAATTATGTATATTTACATGTAAATCGTGTATACTTACATGTAAAATTGTATATGTTAAGTTATAAGAAACGACAATGTATATTGTTGACGGTGATTTCTTGTCAACAAAAACCGGCCGCGTTACCTCTTGGTTTCCCTTTGGATTACCGGCCAATGTGTTGAATAAGTGTGTAAATTTAGGTGGTATGTATAATTTGAGATGTGCATAAGTAAAGAAGACCAGAAATTTTATAGTGGTTCACTCTGTAAAATTAGAGCTACATCCACTGTGGTTGTATATTTCTTTTTTGAGGAGATTACAATTTACATTAATTGCTATCTCTCACTCTCTCATTTTTTCTCAATCCCCTCATTGTAGGGGGTCTCCCTTCTTTTATACTGGGCTTTCTTCGCTGGGTGGGTTTCCCTTCTAGGCAGAAGCACTCAAGTGCTCTCCCTTTTTAGGCCCAGACGTAGCCCACTAATTAGCACTGTTCACTTAGCCAATTAGTCTTCTATTACGGCTCTGTGCGCCCCTGTAACACTATCATGTCCCCTGTGGGGCAGTTTAAGAGCTTGCAATTAATGCTTGCTGACGTCCCCCACCTCTGTACGCAACTTGCCACGTCCTCCAGAGAATGTTCGCCTCGTCGCCAGCGACGCCGCTTAGCCCAATCGTCCTTCTTGGTGGTCGATTATGCGGTCGAGGGATCTTTGTGCCTTAAGCTCGACGGCACGATCTGTCGATGCCAGAAGGAATCGTCGTCCTGAGTTGGGCTTCATGCTTGGGTTCTTTAGAGCTGTAGACGTCGAGAGTTGTTGCTTGGCGGGGAATAGTTAAAGCCACGTGTCGCATTATCGCTCGTCCAGGTGTCCGTCACATTTTCCCACACAACAGCTACCCCCAGGTCGAGGGCTCCTTTTAGGCGGCCTCGAGCTTTGGTTCGGCCGTACTTCCGTGCTTCGGGTGTGGGAAACCGGTCCCAAGCCTTCGCCTGCAATGATTACCTGGACGCTTCAGATTTACTTCGGGGGACGCAACCGTCGCGTCGGTCAATTCCCCATGATGACGCAAGGCTTCATTTTGAAAGGACGAATACAAGCCCTTGGATCGTGTCTCTCCCGTTTCCCACCCTCGTTTGTCACCGTCGGATCGGGGCAGGATCCCCTTGCCGTTGGATTTTTAAAATCTTCATCCAACGGTCATTTAGACATCGAAACCGTGATGATCCAACCGTTGAATCATTAGAACCACCCCTTATCTCTTCGGACGGCGGCGGCGGCTCTGTTTTCTGGTACATGGCGGCAGGACCGTGAAATTATCATAGGGTTTTGCTCAGCATTCTTCTCGCAGCCCATTAACACTGGTGGTGTCAAAAATGGCGGCCGGGAAGGAGCTGAACAGCGGCGGTAGTGGCGGGAACTCCGACCACTAAGGACGGTGGTGCTCCGACCAGAATCGACTTGTGAAAAAAGATGGGTTTTCTTTGTCTCTTCGTTTTGAATCCATAGGAACCAGATTCACTCTAATTAGAGGTCGTACAACAAAGTTACAATGGTGAAAAGTTTTGGTAGTTTTCAGACATTTCGCCGGTGATTGCGGTTGTTTTCGGCAGAGATGGAGGTGGTGCGGCATGTTAATGAGTCCAACTCGTCGAGAGCTTTCCGGCGGTGTGAGCGGTTTCACGAAACGACATCAGAATGTCACCGATGGAAGGTGGCCGACGTGGAGAGAGAGGGAGAGAGAGAAAGAGAGTGAACGTGGGAGGGAAAGAGGAGAGAAAAAGGAGAAAAAAGAAAGAAAAAGGAAAAAAAAGGAAGAAAAATAGGCTTGGGCTTTCTATACAAATTTAATAATTAGACTTCAAAGTCCAATTTGAATAGAGTATGGAATGACACATTATTCCTAGTCTGAAAAATTAGCTACCAACACTTAAAAATGTTCGAGGGACAGCAGTGTTAATTTCAAAAGAATCATTTTTAAAGGGAAAGGTCTTATACGTGATAATTAGAACTGAAATTCTTCCACTAATCTCATACTGAGAATCTTCCCCTAATCTTAGATTAATTAACACTAACCACTAGATTTGATTAATTAATCTCAATTAATTTAACCGGATGTTACAAGAATTTATTAAATTATTCCCAAAAGAAAACACACATAATTGAAAGCTCTTAGTTTATTATATGAGAAGTCTCATTTCTAATGTTTCTGATCATCTAACTAAACTTCTCTCTCAAAGCTAAGTTTGAATTGGTCACTACCTACTTACTAGCTAGTGGCCACTGGTTATGATCCTGGAGTCTTGCTTAACGTCCCCACGCTCCTTAATCTTTATAGAGATATCACGTCCTTCCTACTTGACTCTACCTTTCATGACATCAAACATATTGCTACTAGGTTAGCACCTTTTCCATATAGTCGATATGATAACATATTTGAATAGTGATTAGGTGAGGTTGAGCCCTGAGCGAATGGGGTGCTTCGTAAAATAACTTGATCCCGAAAAACCTTAGTGTTGATACCGGTTTGAGTCTTTTAATACTTTGTAAGACAATATAAATAATGCAGACACGTAAAATGAAAGAACACGAGAGAAATAGTATCACAATTCGGTCACAACCTACTCCGCGGGGCCACGCCTAGATAATGAACAATCCACTAAGAACTTATTTATAATTCAATTGGACTTAATTTACCCGAGACTCCCTCTCTAAGAAGACGCCTATGAACTTACAATTTCCCAATGGACTTGAAAAGCGAGATCCCCTCAACTTTTTAATATTGGAATCCCTCTAACTAAGTTTTTCTCCCGAAAAACACTCAAATAATCTCTCTGAATACAAGTGCTCACCCATGTCTCACAACCCAGAAAACTAATCACCCCGGTGTCCCAAGACTCAAGGGACACTTTGAATAAATAAGCAAAGTGTGAATATCTTGACAACCTCTTCAATTAATTCACTGAACCAAATTTGTTGCAGATCCTCATTGCAACAAGAACTGCAACGCAGCTGCCAAAACCTGTATGAAAATTAATCTGCTTAAATCCTGAAATATTTTTGAAACTGATATACGAATATGGACACATTCCTAGGAGATAGAGAAAGATCATCCAGCTGCGGAAACTCAATCAAATATCAATCAAATCACCAATTATCAATTTACCATCTTTTGATCAATAGTTAACTTTCAAAACCAGAAACTATATTCAGTTTCTAGATATGTAATAACTTTCCACTTCTCACAAATCTTCTAGGATACTTCCTTCCTTCTATTAATCCCCAATCTTCTAGGATACTTCCTTCCAAAAACTGATTTCTATCAAGAAAAGAACATTCCATATTTGAAGCAATCAAGCAACCAAAAACACATATGATCTTCTCCATAAATGCCAGTTGTCAAAAATACCTGTTTTTGAAGTTTTTACAACCAATGCCAACAAATTGCCAACTACAGTCCTAACAATCTCCGTCTTTGGCATTTTTTTGGCAAAACTAACACAAGTTCCTATCAACAATAAAAATTCAAAAACTATTCTCCCCTTTTTTGACAAAAGTAAGCTAGAATAAAAATAAAAATAAGAATAATAAAAAAAACTTCTAGAAACTGTTGTCACAGAAAGTGTTACAACACCTGATGGAACACTCTGTGCAACACTTTCCAGCAGATCACGTTCCAATTCATTGATTTCTGCAAATCACTCTCTATGAATCCTGTACGAGTCTTACTCCCCCTGAATATGATATTCTCCCATGCATATTGCTTTTATCACCTATCAAAAGCTTGAAGTGACCATTACCACAATACTCAGAGTTAGTAGTACATGCTTTGAAAGAAGTATAAGCCCCATGATATCTTAAATTAGATTTCCTTACCCACACACGTCTAGGAAATTTATTTTGCACATCAATCTTTGCTTTAGGTGTCCTTCTTGTGAATGCAGAATTTGGTGGATTAATAATCACACCTCTTTTTAAAGCATTTAAGTATTTGTAACATCTAGGTCTAATGTGGCCAGGTAAATTACAATAGTGACATATTGAAACAAACCTATCTGTTGCTTGTCTTGTTACAATAGCCTTTGCAACAAACTTCTTGTCTGATCTTACCTGAGATTTCTGAAAGGATTGCATCATAGTACTGGTGGCTCCTTCACAAAGAGAGTTTTCTCAGAAATTTCTTGACCCTTGTAGCTAAGGCCTGAATGATCACGACAAGTTTTTTGTTATGAGAGTAAGTGATCCAATTTTGCAGTGCCTAAGTTTAGCATCCTTAAATTCTTCGGGGTTTGCTCCAATTCGAGTCTAGTCTCAACAACCTTTCTCTGATGCTTTGTTGCCTAGATTTTATAATTTGTTGCAGCCTTCTTCAACTCATCTCTTTCCTTTGTTAAGACATCAATTTCATCTTCAAGTGATTTATTTTGTTTGCAAACAACAAGTCACTTGATGTACATATTCTTATAAGCCTCCTGAATTTTCTCAAGACTTAGGTCATCATCGTCACTGTCATCTTCAATTTCATCCTCGAAGTCTGTATCATCAACAACTCCACGAGAGGTTGTTACAGATGCTGTGGCAACAAACTCTGCAATAACATTATCAGAGCTAAATAAATTTTTATCCGTGAATTCATTTCTTACAGTGAAAGCCACATAATTGCTAGTGTGATCATTTGCATCCTGTTGACTTTCATCTGAATCATCACTCCATGTAGACACCATGGCAACCTTGTTTCTCTTCTTGAGAGTGTTTGTACACTCCGCTTGAGCATGTCCGAATCCTTCACATTTTTGGCATTGTATTCCCTTATTTCTTTTCATCTCTTCAAACCGTTGAGAGTTAAAATTCTTCTTTTGAGAATTTATGTTATTTGAATTCTCTCCAAATCTCCATTTCTTGTTGATCTTTCTCAGCATTTTATTGAAGTTTTTGGTGAGTAAAGTAAGAGACTCGCTCAAGTCCTCATCTTCGTCAGTCTCATCTTTGGTGGACATGTCATCATAATCTACTTGAAGATTAATTCCTCTACTTTTCTTTTTATCCTTAAAGTTCATCTCAAAGGTTTGAAGATTACCTATGAGTTCATCAAGTCTCATCTTCTCCACATTTTTTTCTTCTTCGATGGCTGTCATTTTGTAAGCGAAACATGCTAGAAGTGACCTCAAGGTCTTTTCACCAATTTAGCGTCAGAATATTTTTCTCCAAAGGCGAAGGCTTCCTTAGCAATATCACAAAGCTTTAAGTTGAAATCGGCAATACACTCATCCTCCTCCATTAGTAAATGTTCAAAATGGGTTGTGACGATTTGAAGCTTTGAAACCTTCACAGCATCCGTACATTCATGCGTAGTTCGAAGAATATCCCAAGCTTTTTTTGCGGACTCACATGTGGAAATCAATTTGAATTGATTAACATCCACAGCATTGAAAATGGCGTTAAATGCTTTTAAATTACTGTCTGATAGCTTGTCCTCATCACTGGACCATTCCTCTTCTGACTTCGGGACGGTATTGCCTTCATCATCTTTAGTTGTTGGATGAGTACATCCGGTTAAGACAGATCGTCATACATTCTCATCAATAGCTTTAATGAAGGCTTTCATGCGAGCCTTCCAATAGGGGTAATTGACACCTTCCAGAAATGGTGGTTTGTTCACCGATCCTCCTTCTCTCATGACATCCATTCTTGCAAAATCAACCAATACACTAGGATCTCCCCGAAACACACGTCAGTGACCCTACTCTGATACCAATTGTTGGTACCGGTTTGAGTCTTTTAATACTTTATAAGACAATATAAATAATCTAGAGACGAAAAATAAAAGAACACAAGAGAAATGGTATCGCGGTTCGGTTACAACCTACTCAACGGGGCCACACCAAGATGATGAACAATCCACTAAGAGCTCTTTTACAATTCAATTGGACTTAATTTATCCGAGACTCCATCTCTAAGAAGACGCCTATGAACTTGCAATTTCCCAATGGACTTGAACAACGAGATCCCCTCGACTTTTTAACATTGAAATCCCTCTAACTAAGTTTTTCTTCCGAAAAATACTCAAATCATCTATCTGAATATAAGTGCTCACCCCTGTCTCACAACCCAGAAAAACTAATCACCCCGGTGTCCCAAGACACAAGGGACACTTTGAATAAATAAGCAAAGTGTGAATAACTTGACAACCTCTTCAATTAATTCGCTGAACAAAATCTGTTGCAGATCCTCGTTGCAACAAGAACTACAACACAGCTGTCAAAGTCAGCTATCCCAAAACTAGTCTGAAAATCAATCTTCTTAAATTCTGAAATCTTTTCGAAACTAATATACGAATCTGGACACATTTCTAGGAGACAGAGAAAGATAATCCAGTTGCGAAAACTTAATTAAATATTAATCAAATCACTAATTATCAATTTACTATCTTTGGATCAATAGCTGACTTTCAAAAGCAGAAACTATATTTAGTTTTCAGATATGCAATAACTTTTTATTTCTCACAAATCTTCTAGGATACTTCCTTCCTTCTATTAATCCCCAATCTTCTAGGATACTTCCTTCCAAAAACTGATTTCTATCAAGAAAAGAACATTCCATATTTGAAGCAATCAAGCAACCAAAAACACATCCGATCTTCTCCATAAACGTCAGTTGCCAAAAATACCTATTTTTGAATTTTTACAACCAATGCCAACAAATTGCTAACTAAAGTCCTAACACCTAGAAACAACATGCTTTCTAGTTTCAATTTTTTTTCCTCAGTTTATCATTCTGTTTTTCTAACAGCAAAGTTGTCCATTTGAGAAATGTACTTCAATTTCATCCTTTCAAGCCTTTTTTAGACCCAAAAAAAAAAAAAGAAAGACAAAAATGATTTTAAATGGTTTCTGGAAAAATATTTTAAAAACCCTACAACAAAAGATAATTATGTTGAAAGAATGGACATCCGCTGCCTATAATGACTTTTTAATTATTGAAGGAAAACATCAAAATTTTCTCAAAATATTTTTCAAATACTGTTGAAGGGTACTGTTTTTTCCTCTTATTTTGTTTATCCTAAAAGTGCTTTAAGGATGAAATTGAAACATTTCTTTTTTTTTTTCAAATTCATATGAGACATTTGTAGTTTCTAAAAGTAAATAAATAAATTGGTGGAAAAAATTAAAGCTAAAGGCCATATTGTTCTCTTTTGTTTCGTCATCCAAATCGAACCCAAAACCGCGTTCTTCTTACCCAATAATATATATTATCTAGAAGAGCTGGTAGACGCCAATCTTATAGCTAGTGTCCCCACACGCTTA
Source organism: Morus notabilis (assembly GCF_000414095.1). Taxonomy (NCBI): domain Eukaryota; kingdom Viridiplantae; phylum Streptophyta; class Magnoliopsida; order Rosales; family Moraceae; genus Morus; species Morus notabilis. Next base: position 960 of record NW_010366294.1, on the reverse strand, counting down.
TTTTGTAGTTTTTGGAAAATGATCATCACATCATATGATTTCAAATCATGCATGATGACTCTGCATATGCATTTCAAATTTGTATGAGATCAGCTTTGCTTTTTGTCTGTGGCCTATACGAGCTTGATATTGTGCGAATTGTGCTGTTTAAATGCGTACCTTCTGAACGTTCTATTCTACGCACGTACTACAATTAGCATGCAAGTAAGAGAATTTCATGTCCCTTCAACAAAAGTTAGTTGTCATCTAATGATATATACATATATATATATATATATCACTTTACTACATGATTGGCCATAAGACGTTTTATTCAAACTAGTGAATATTATATTTACAAATATAGGGGAAATTTGCTTCTGATTATCACCGCTAGATTTACATATTATTAATTAATTGCTCATGAACGTATATATGTAAATGTAATTGACACCAACCAATATTAATAAAACATACACGAAATGTACTTTGTATATCAAAGAAGCCCTTAAAAAACCACCAAGATCGTAGCCTAGTGGCATTGGGCTCATTCTAAGTGGGTTAGTAGATGAGGGGTTTTAAATTCGAGTAGAATAAGTATTCGAGAATATTTTAAGGCTACCTTCATTAGTCTAATTATTGGAGCAAAGTGAAGTGCTTCGTCTCTCGCCTTAAGTAGCTCGAGTTTCATGTGGACATTTCTTAACTTGTGGTAGTTGTATGATTTGATTTTACAGAGTAGCTAATTTTTATTCACCAAAAAAGCATGACTCGTACTGTGTAAGCTAATTGAGCAATTAAGGAGTGTGGGGAGTGTTAAATTAAATTAATAACATACTCACATGAAAAGAAATAACATTGAGAGCTCTAGTTAATTTGGTTTAAATTCTATAAGACAAACTAATGAGCTAGCAGATATAATGCTATACACACACACACACTCGTTAGCTACGCAATATTTAATGATATATACATATATAT
>NW_010366293.1:4878-5836 GCF_000414095.1 Morus notabilis | reverse complement strand
ACACTTTGTTTTAATTTTCACGTAAGGGTGCGTATAAGAAGACATCTCTATCCTTCATCAAGAAATAGTCTCACGTGCCTTTATCTCAGTTATAAACGTATAAGATATATATTTTTTTAGTTATTAGAACAATTAGTCGCTGAACTTTGAACATATATAGTAATATTTTATCTTTAAACTTTTTATTTTGACATATTAATCTTTAAAATTTTATTTTATTTTTTTGATAGTTTTGGTCTCTAATATTAAAATTGACAAACCGGTTGGAAAATTAAACGTAAATAATCACATCCTTGTAGCATAATAACTGAAACGGACTGTGTTGCTCCCTCTCTCGACTCTTCTTACATAAAAGGACTATGTTGCTCTCTCTCTCTCTCTTCAAGCCGCAACAGTGACTGCACCCAAAGAAGTCAACGACGACGGCGAGAGTCCACACTGAAGTTGCAGCGCTCACGATGGCACCATCGTCAATTGATCTTGCGGAGTACGAGGTCATCACCACGTCCCCGGCGACGAGAACGACGCTGTTCGAGATCTCCAGAAGTCGCGATTCATGATCGGCGAGAGAGAGAGACAGAAAATACGTCAATGAACTCAAGACGGAGCTCAGCCAGCGCGACCATTCCTGACGATCTGTCGTCGTCCTTGTTTGGAATGGTGTTCTAGAAGCATGAGATGTAATAGGATATTTATTATTTATTTAATAAAAAGAGTTTATTCATTATTTTATGTGCATATATTTATTAATATTTTATGAATATCAATAAAAATTCCATGGTTATTTATGTAACCTTAAACATTGTATATAAGTGTTATATACGAGAGGATAATGTTTAAGGATAATAATCAAAAAGCAATGTTCATAATGAATTTAATTAAAAGTTTGGAATATTTAATTAAAACATTATTAATACATGTCATTCTCATTTAGAATGGAACGGTGTTATCCGCATTG
>NW_010366293.1:4058-4289 GCF_000414095.1 Morus notabilis | reverse complement strand
TTGAGAAAGAAGTAGATAAATAATTCTCTTGAGTGTTGATTCGGTACTTCGATTAGTAAGAGCGCTCTGGTTCATAAATGTGTTTTATGAATCACTATCCATTAGAGAATCAATGGTACTCAAGGATGCAAATATAATTAGAGAGGTTAACGGATTCTACCTGACTCTAATTATGAATTATTTATGGAGGATTGATCTATATGTAATGATTATATCAAATGGACACTTCGC
>NW_010366293.1:3847-3976 GCF_000414095.1 Morus notabilis | reverse complement strand
TAATTAATTAATTAAAGTATTTAATTAATTATTAATTTTATTGGAGCTCGGGATTATAGATCCATATGTCCCCGCGTCGTCCTTGTAATTCTACCAGACACAAAGGGCAAAATAGGAATTTTAGAATTA
>NW_010366293.1:2493-3811 GCF_000414095.1 Morus notabilis | reverse complement strand
TTAATTATTATTTAAATAATGTGATTATTTAAATTTGAATTTGAACACATCTAGATTTATCCATTTAAACTTATTTGATAAGTTGTTCAATTTTAGAATTCAAATTAATTTAAGTTTGACTTAAATTCGAATTTGAATCTAAATTAAAATTGGACTACTGGATAAAGGATAAAATCTCTTCCTTCCCTATCTGATATAGGCGCCACACACACAGGGATAAATCCCTAATGGTGGCCGGCCACTGAAGGATAAAGGGAAGGGATTTTCTGTTCGAAATTCAAAATTGGAGATAAGGATTTGATCCTGTTTTGAAGTTTGACTTATACCCTTTAAATATGAGAATGATAGAAAATTGTGGACACAATTTTTGAAACATTATTCAGCCCTAATTGAGAGGTGGCCGAAATTCTCATAGTAAGAAAAAGAGAGAAAATTTTTTTTCCAAAAATTCCACATCGTGCATGCGTTGGTGTTTGTGGAAATTCAAGTGTTTCAGAAACCTATTTTGTCTCATGTGTGCCCACACACACGTCTACGTGGAATCAAGGAATTGACGTGGAAGACTTTGGTTAAGGAATTGACGTGGAAGATTTTGGTATTCTAAACACAAAGATTGGAGCAAGGACTGTTCGTGGTCAAAGAATTCAAGTTACCATCCGAGTCAGCTTCCAGGTATTTTTCCGGATTGAATTCTTGATGTAAATTAATGCGATTAATTTATTCATGCATAAATTAATATAATCTATAGAGTATCTCAAAAGTTTTATGAAATTTTTTGTTATACACGATCCGCCTTCCCCACGCTTCCGCACCCGAATTCAATTCGGGAACCAGCGCATATAACATGCCATATTGATATAATGTGCCTACTCATATGTTTTATAACATGTCATATATACACGCGTATTTATTATTATTTATTTTATTTATTATAAAAGGGTTTTAGAAAAATAAAATAAAATAAGAACCATGCGCTAAAATCGATTTAATATGATTAAATTGATTTAAGTTGCAAAATTGATTTGCAAAATACTGTTACATGTGAAATTGAATTTAAGTGTTAGATTTTGGAATTTCACATATCTGAAAAATAAATTGTTTATTTTTTCAATTTGAAAACCATGAGTTGTTTTTTCAAACAAAATACATATTTACAAAATAATGAGTGGGAAAGGGTTGTATGACAATACAACCCACTGGTCTCCATCGTTAGTTCAACACCGTGAGATTCGAAAGGGGCTTCGCGGCGGCACCGATTCCGCACTCCCTACGGAAAGTGTTCTTTCGGATCAATAACAAGGTTGACTTCCTAGCGATA
>NW_010366293.1:1063-2409 GCF_000414095.1 Morus notabilis | reverse complement strand
GATTTGAAAACCATGAGATGTTTTTCAAACAAAATACATATTTGCAAAATAATGAGTGGGAGAGGGTTGTATGACAGTACGACCCACTGGTCTCCACCGTTAGCGCAACACCGTGCGATCCGGAGAGGGGCTTTGCGGCGACATTGAATCGCCCTTCTAAAGGAGAGTGTCCTTGCCGGATCAATAACAAGGTTGGCTTCCTAGAGATAGGATTTCAGGATGTATTTTCAAATTGACTGCCCAAAGGTAGCAATCTGGAGTTAAGTCTATGGGATTTGAAACGGTGGTTTACACTCATGAAGATATAATCAAAGTTTGTTGGTTATATTTTGACTAAAATAACGGTAGTTAATAAATATGAAAATATGAGATATTTTGAGTATGTTTATTAACTTAGAGGAGTCTCGGTTCAATTTGTAAATAATTTGACTACCCAAAGGTACACTTTATTTGTGGTAAATTGGATTATCGTTGGTACCTAAAATTAAAACATGATTTATGTATTTTTCATGTGCGTCATATTTCATATTTAATTGTGCCTAAATTCACATGTTTTGATATTCATGCACATAAATTGATTAGATGAATATTCTACTTATTTCCAGCAATATGTCAAATCCTAAAATCTCACTACATGAAACTGAAACACTGACTAGAGATAAATTGTGCAAAGTGGTAAAGTAACATAAACAACTTACATTCATGTGATGAATATAAGTTTGTCCCAAATGGAAGATTATCCTCCTGTCCCTAACAAAACCACTGTAGCTAACTATTAACTGGGGTTGTGCGTGGTAATTCATAAGAAGCCTGAAGGCATGGAGACAGCTTATGAGATAATATAGTCATCAGATACCGTATCTGGAAATCCATAAAACAAAAGGGTTGGCTAAATACAAGGAAATTGTTTCCCGAAATAAAGAAAGGAACTCAAGCAAATATGATTTGCTAGTTCTTTAAAAAACATGTTTTAGTAAAATGGTGATTCCTTATCCTGAATAGTTGATTCAGGAATAACTAATCATGTTTGTTTTCTTTATTAAGTTTTAGCCCTTAAATGGAAATTGTTTCCACCTAAACAAAGAAAAAGAATCAAAGTAAATAAGATTTACTAATTCTAGAAACATCTTTAGTAGAGGGTGATTCCTTGTCCTGGATAGTTGATTCGGGAGCAACTAATCATGTTTTGGTTTTCTTTACAAAATATTAGTTCGTACAAAGAACTTACTGTTAGCGTTTATGCCCTTAGGAATAAATGTAACAATATTCTTTGAGATATTTTGACTATTAATAAAGATTTGTTTATTTTATATATCTATGAATTGTCCTCTTTATGTTCATAATAG
>NW_010366293.1:513-878 GCF_000414095.1 Morus notabilis | reverse complement strand
GGTGGGACTCCATGGGTGGAGACATTGATATAGTTTCTAATGGTGAAATCTATATTGGATCGGACCAAAGTTGAATTGTTTTAATTAATAATTCTATTTGAATAAAACAATTCACTTTTGACGAATTATATGTTGTCATCTTAATCTTGAAATGGATGATGAACCTGTATACTTGACTTGTATCTTTTGATGTACTAAAGAGAGACATCCTGACATTATGTAAAGGTACGCTTGCCGGTACATTGGGGGTATGACTCGTGTATGCGTAGATTCGTTATTTATAGATAGTGGAATCCATAGCTCCTATAAAGAGTTAATGATATCCTCTTATGCATTATCAGTGGATTGGAAAATATGAGCGCTCA
>NW_010366293.1:0-227 GCF_000414095.1 Morus notabilis | reverse complement strand
AGCGTTGTGATTATAGGAGCTTGATTTATATATGTCCATCGGGTCCCTTTGCTAGCTCACATAATTTCCTGTAACGATACGATGTATTTCCTACACATTGGTAACTTGTGTTATTTCCGTAACGAGAGGTTCAAAGTTAATTCATGGGGTGAATTAATTGATAAATTAATTCTAGATCAATTGGTTGAGTTATTGTTTTAAGAGTTGTTTAATATGGGAAGACTATT
>NW_010366292.1:4867-8173 GCF_000414095.1 Morus notabilis | reverse complement strand
GATTATTTTTAAAAATTTTTTACTATAATAAAATTTAAATTCTAAACTCAAATCAGCGAAAAAAACAGAACATGTCTGCCAGAGATAAAAATTTGAACAATACCGTAGTCGATTAAACTACAAACGGTGACGGGTCGGAATTTTTTTAGAAAAAAAAAATCAAACCAAAAATGTAAATTAAATTACGATACACAGTAGTGTTTTTACCTTCATTTATGTATTTGTATTTTTATTTCTTTTCTAAATAAGAAAAACGTGTAATGGAGTGTAATTTTGATTGTTATTATTAATAAAGTGCTAAGAAGAATTAATATAAAACAAATTCCTTTCTCACTCTTTCGGCTGGTTTCTTTTTTTTCTTTGTTTTTGTTTTTGGCTCTCGTTGTCTTTTCACATATATTTACGTTTCAAGTTTCAACAATCACTTCATATTTCTATGTATCTACTTGTGTTTTTCCCCTCTATTTTTTTAGCAGAAAAATGTGTGTATGTGTTATTGCATAATGTTGTGTGGAAAAATGTGGATGACGCGTGAAAAAATAACAGTGTGACACGTGGCATTACTTTCCCTTAAAAGGCAACAACCCTTGACGGTGGGGGCTCCTTTTCTTTCTGCTGCAAGGGAAGCCCAGCCTTCGACGCCGACAGGTCGTACCGTCGACCTTACGGCAGGAATCCTTCGGGAAGAAATTAATTGCCAAGAAAGACAACTAGGCTGAGCAAATAGAGACGATGAGAGAATGCCTGAAGAGGGGAAAGCCTGACATCGCAAGTTGCGTGCGGAAATGGGAGATGTATGCAGTACATGCATTAAATGCAAACCCTTAAACCGCCTTACGGGGGACAGGAAAAGGGTTACAGGTGCGCACAGAGCCGTAATGGGAGACTAATTGGCTGAGTGAACAGTTCACAAAAGTGATTAGTAGGCTACGGTCTCGACCTAGAAAGGCAGGGCACTTGAGTGCTTTTCTGCCTACACAGAAAACCCACCCGACGAAGGAAGCTCGCCTATAAAAGGGGAGAAGCCTCATACAGGAAGGGGGGGGTTTTTGATCCTGAGAGAAAAGAACGAGACAATCGTTAGTGTAAATTGTAATGATCCCAAACGAAATAGAAACTACAGTGGATGTAGCTCTTCATTTTATAAGAGTGAACCACTATAAATTTTGTGTGTTTTTCTACTTCAAGTATTCTTTCTCATATTGCTCACTACACAAAAAATACCACAAACACTTCACTGCCCATATTAAGTATACAGTCAATATTAAGCCGGTAATCCAATGGGATATCTAGCGGTGATCCGGCCTATTTCTGTCGACGAGTTTTTACCGTCAACACATAATATCGTGGATATACATCATTTATAAGTTTCGGCATGTATTACAATAGCTTATGTTTTTCATGTGTACAATAGCAAATTCAGGTCATGTTTGGTAACTTGTATTGTATTGTGTTGTATTATCATAATACAATATGGTATTTAGTGTCATGACATATTATATAAGGGGTCAAAATATAAAATTTTAATAATTTTGGGGCTAAAATGTAAATTTTAAAAAATTTTAGGGTCAAAAATGAATTTTTATAAAAATTTTGGGGTCAAAGTGTAATTTTAAAATAATAAAAAATTTGCATTGTGCCCCATAAATTATTCAACAATTATAGGCTTCCGCATGACCCTATATTGGCCCGACCCCGACCTCTAGTCTTGCCCAACCCCAACATAAATTATTGATCTACTATAAAATAATATAATACAACACGTAAAAAATGAGTTGTATTTAATAATATGACACAGCTCCTGTAAATTTACCATATGTATTAGTTTATACAATACGATGGTCACACGAAACATTGTATTATTGTAGTATTATACAATACGGTGCTCTAATACGGTCAAACAAACATGTCATGAATCAATTAACTAAGAGTTGGGTCTTTCAAATAATAGACAAAACAAAAACAACACTGTTATGAATAATAATTGTCTACCTCAGTCAAAGTTACTATGCACGTCAGTCAAAGTTATTGTTCATGTCAGAATCTTATTGTGTAAATTGTAACTGTAAATAGTAAACACTATGAAAATAGTAACTGTGAATAGTGTTAAAAATTTTCTTATAAATAGAGCTCTAAGGCTCTTTATTTTATATACCTCGACAAAATTAAAGAAAATCTATCTCTAAAACTTTTCTTCTTAATTTTGCATTTTTTTAATTTTCGTAACAAATATAAATATGTTGGATAGAAATAAGTACATTTTTTTCTTCTCAGAAAAAAGGTACTTTGAAAAGAAATGAAAAATGGAGAACATGTTGCATGTCCTAAAAGAATATGTCCTTATTCCTTTGAAAGATTGTCATTTCATTTGAAAGGTGATCTTCCATTGCTTAACCCATATGCATGCATGCATGCATGCATGTATCTATATATAGGGGTGTATATATAAATTGTCCAGGCACATTTTCCAAATTCCGATTTTTGTTATTGCGTGAATAACGTGGTGTTTGCCTCCCAATGGACTTGAAGTTTTATGACTTTGTAAGAGACTGAATGGAATTAGTTAACTCTTCAGAGCAAGCTTCAACTTTAAATTTTCAGGTCTATCTTAAGCGGTATATGGAAGTACAACTGCTTATGTGGTTTCTTGCCTGCCTTGCTAGGACTATTTCTATTGTTTAATATCCTGCTTTTCTATTTTCATTTGTTTTCACAGAAAGGCAACTAGCAAGGATGGTCTCCCAAACCAAAAATTATGTGCAACTTGGTGATAAGTGCACAAATTTGCACTTTTTGGTGTATATAATTGTTAAATAAATTAGGTTTTAATTAAATATTCTCATGGAATTAATTTTATCCGGAAGTATTTAATTTTAAATTAATTTAATTTTTTTGGAGAGAAATAACACATTTGGGCCAAAACTAAAAAGAAAAAAAGAAAGAAGCCCATCAATAGCCGTCCGCCGAACCGAGCCACACGAGTCCTCTCAGCTCCCGCCACGTGCCACTTTCTGGCACGCCTCAACCGCATGGGACCCAGTTGTCCCCGCACACACTTGCGTTTGGCGTGCATGGTTTCCTCTCCCGGTGAGTACTTTCCACGCGCGTGTCAGGCAGCCTTCTCTCCACTTCCGCGTGGGTCCCGCCGTGCAGCAGCTCTCCTTCTGCACTCGTCACGTGTCCGCAACTGTCGGCCAAATTGTTCCTTTCAACTAGTGGTGGAACTTTGGGCCGTCGGGTAGGCTCGCTGCCTGAATTTTTTAGGCTCGGCGGGCAGGCCCATATGCCGGCCCGTCCAAAGTTGCA
>NW_010366292.1:0-3763 GCF_000414095.1 Morus notabilis | reverse complement strand
AGCATTAATAAACCTTTTACACTCGACTAGCGGGTGCGTTGTGTTAACGGCAGATATTTAGTCTGCCGTTGCCAATAAAGATATTTTAGCTGTAACCGGACATTACTTTAAAGAATTTAATTTAGATAAGAGAATATTATGTTTTAAATGTGTTCTAGGATCACATAGTGCGGATTTAATATATAATACTATTTTAAATGTAATTGATGAATTTAGATTAAGAGATAAAGTAATGGCTATAACATTAGATAATGCTAGTGCCAATACAAAAGTAATTGAGTTCTTTAAAAATGATTTAAGTTTATTCAGTGACGGTACTATTTTCCACCAACGTTGTGCATGTCATGTAACTAATTTAATTGTTAAATCCGGTTTAAAAGAAATGGGTAATCACATTAAAAGAATTAAAGATAGTCTTGCATAGATTCAAGGTAGTAACCAAAGACAAGAAGATTTTGTAGGTTCTTACAAGCATTAAATATACCTCCTAGAGCATTAGTGTTAGATATGCCTATAAGATGGAACTCAACTTATATAATGCTTCAACAATGCATCCCCTATAAGGATGCTATAACAAGCTATATGTGTGCAAAAGTAGGAGTAGGACAAATAGACGCATATGATTGGCAAATTACCGAAGTTTTGTATCCATTTTTAGGTAGGTTTCATGAAGTGACTCTAAAACTTAGTGGAACATATTTTCGATCCTAGTCTCTACTATCTCATCCGAACAAGCCTTCAGTACTACAGGAAGAATACTTGAGGAACGCCAGAATGCATTGCAAAGGAATATTGTTGAAGCCTTGGTTTGCATTAAGGATTGGGATCGGGCCGATCAATGTCTACAGAATACAATTTCGCCGGCAAGCCAAGAATGGATCGATGAATTTAATCGATTAACATTTAATTTTGAAGACGATCCTTCAGCTTCAAATTAAATTATAAATTTGTAAATTGTTAATATGTATTTACTTTTGACATTGTATTTGTAATTGTATAACTTTGTAAGTTTGTAAATTTATAATTCGTAACAAAATGATTGCACTCTTTTTTCCTTGCCAAGTTTTTATCCCAATTGGGGTTTTCTTGGTAAGATTTTTAACGAGGTAATCATGAATTATGAATTTAATATACATCATTAATATACATGATTAAATTATTCAATTGTGTTAATAATGTATGTTGAATGTTGATTTTAATTTTTATATAATTTTAACACAAACTAACTTAATAATTATAAAAATTAAAAAATATTAAAAAAAATTTCAGGCTATTCGGGTGGGCTCGGGCGGCCCGGCCGGGTTTGGGTAGCCAACTATAAGCCCGCGGCCCGTTCAAGGGCATTTTCGGGCGGGTCGGGTTTGGGCTCGGGCAAAAACACAGTATTTTCGGGCGGTCACAGGCGGCCTGTCCAAAGTTCCAGCACTACTGTCATCCTTTCTTCGTGCGACACATGTCCCACCCACTTGAGATTCCTCAACTGATCCGTTTTGTTCAGTTGATATCCCATGGTTAATTTCCACATTCATTCTCCAAAATAAAGCCTTGTAAATCCAATTTAATTGGATAAAGGCATTTTCTTTCTTTGTTCTTCTTCTTCGCCAAATGCTTTTCTAAATGCCCTAAAAACTCTATAAATAGGAGCTTTGTTAAGTGTGTGATTGTTGTTGATTTTTAGCCTAAGCTTAGAGACTTTTTCTCTCATTGTCGTGCTATTATTCCCATGCATTGTTTTAAGAATTTTGTGAGAATGCTTTGCAAGTTAGGCTAGAGTTCTTGGGTGAGGCTGGAGATGATTCTATATGTGTAGTGAGCTTATTTGAGTTTTGATTCTCTAATGGTTTGTAAATTTTATACATTTGAGTAAATAATTTTCTTTTACCATATTTCTTTCTCATATCACTATATTTTATTGTCAACTTTTATATAAATCTAGTAAAGCTCTTTTTATGTGATTGTTACATAATATAATATATTGGGAGAAGAGACGTTATTTTATGAGTAGTGTTTTACTGCAATATTACTCCGAGGTATGCTGTCGCTTTTAGATTTCTCATAAGATAATTTTTTCTAGTTCTAAACGTAAGAATTTTATTTACTCAAATACATTTTTATTCACAAGTTCTTCAAATCTTATTTTCCGATTGATTGTTTGGGATGTGAAACTTTCAATTGAGTCAATTTATGAATCAAAATGTAAATAGGTGAACAAAGCATATAGAGGATTCTCAATGTCTTACCACTTCTAATTATTGAATTTTCTCCGTTTTAAATTGCATAGTCTTAAAATTAAATTGTTCTAAAATCACAAAACACTCCTTTCTTTTATTTGTTCAATTGCTTACTTCTCTAACGCTTTTGATCCGATAATCTCTTTTGTTTACTTTTTATCGCCTTCTCGTGGGATCGACCGTCCTAATTGTGCTACAATTTACCGCTTGTTTTTGTACACGTTTAAACGTAATCAAATTTTGGCACTGTTGCTGGGAAGGTGCATCAACAAGATTGTTCAATAGATAATTAGTCAAAAAGATAGGTACTATTAGTCTTTTATTTATTTTACTCTTTTTGTTTAGAACGTTTCAAAAAAAAAAAAAAACCTTTACTTTGCCATATTAGTTTGTAGTCGGTTTTAGTTTCCTTTTATTTGCTAAGTTTTCTTCATTTGTTTGATAGGTTTTCTTTTTATTTTTTTCATTTGTTAAAAAAAATGCTGGTTGTTGTTTGTTATTATTATTACGTTTTTATGATTATTGTCATTTTATTTCTGGTTTAGTTAAATTAGTTGGACAGTTTCTTCCTTTTGGTTTTTAATAGCAGCTAATAGTATATTTTACTAAGTCCTTTTTCAGTTTTTCATTTTTTCCTTTAGTTTATTATGTTTGCCCGTTAGTTCTCATTTTCTGTTCTTTCTAAAAGAAAAAAAAAAGAAAAAAATGTGTTTATTAGTTTTTGTCAGATTTGAGTGACTTTTTCGTGTCTTAATATCTATTTAGGATTCCTTTTCTTTATTTTCTTTTAATTTCTTTTCACTTCTCCCGTTATTAGTAGTTGTTTGTGTACTTCTTTTCCTTAATTTATTAATAGTTAACTGTTAGTTAATTGATTTCAATAGCCTAATTTAATTTTTTTATTCATAATTAGCATTAATTTATAGGTTGTGACTTTTGGTGACTAATTTAGATTTAATAATTAGGGCCTCATAATTTGTGTAACCTTAAGTTTTAGAATAGTATTAACTTAGGGTATTAACACCTAACATTTACCATCTCATAAGACATGTCATAAAATTTAATAAATTTGCAAGCAATTTTGTGGAAACGTTGAAAAGTACAGATTAAGAGAGTTCTTTTTAGGAGGTTGATTCTGTTAGCGTTCTACGCCACCAGTCTTTTCTAGGAACGTTGCTCTTTCTAGGAGGTTGGTTTTTAAGGAGGCTCTGCCCCACCAATCTCTCTTGGGAGCACTCTTAGAGGTTACGATTCGTGGTTCTACAATATTGTTTTCTTTGTTTTAAAAAAAAATTTAAAAATTTAAAAATTAAAAAAAAAACGAAGTGAAATGTTATAGGGTGAATGAATCGTTATAAAGTCGAATTAGGGAGATTTGCAAGAAAACTAAAAAACCCTAATGAAACTTCTTCCCACACGTCTAGTCCTCCATCGACCCCAGCCTCATTAGCAGTTGGAAATCCATTCGCGATGGCTCAAAACAAGGAGTCCAATTGAAGATGTTGAATGATTATCTTCACCCTACACATACG
>NW_010366291.1:325-462 GCF_000414095.1 Morus notabilis | reverse complement strand
TTTTGGTGTCATAATGGGGCCCATCAGCCATTAAATCGATGCTCTCTTCATGACCTACGACTGCCAATGGTGAAAAGAAAAGTTTTGGTGTCGTAATGGGGCCCATAATCTGTCAGATCGAGGTTCTCTTCGCACTT
>NW_010366291.1:0-203 GCF_000414095.1 Morus notabilis | reverse complement strand
CCATTGGGCGTTAGATCAAAGCTCTCTTCGCGCCCTACAACCCCCACGGGAACGGTGACAACTTTTGGTGTTGAAATGGGGCCCATCAGCGGTTTGATCGAAGCTCTCTTCGTGATCTACAACTGCCACGGGAACGACAAAACTTTTGGTGTAATAACGGGGCCCATCAGCTGTTAGATCGACTCTCTCATCGTGATCTACGA
>NW_010366290.1:640-798 GCF_000414095.1 Morus notabilis | reverse complement strand
CCTCGTTACGACACCAAAACTTTTCACCGTTCCCGTGCCATTCATAGATTGCGATGAGAGAGTTGATCTAACGGCTGATGGGCCCCGTTAGGGCACCAAAAGTTTCACCGTTCCCGTGGCAGTTGTGAATCACGAATAGGGGTTCGATCCAACCACTG
>NW_010366290.1:0-414 GCF_000414095.1 Morus notabilis | reverse complement strand
CTCGATGTGACGGATTATGGGCCCCGTTACGACACCAAAACTTTTCACCGTTCCCGTGGCAGTCGTAGATCGCGAAGAGAGCATCAATCTAATGGCTGATCGGCCCCATTACGACAGCAAAAGTTGTCGTCGTTCCCATGCCATTCGTATATCGCGAAGAGAGCTTCTTTAATCTAACGGTTGATGGGCCCCGTTACGACACCAACAATTGTCGCCCTTCCCGGGGCGGTTGTGGAGCGCAAAGAAAGCTTTGATCTAACAGGTGATGGGACCCGTTTCGACACCAAATGTTGTCGCCATTCTAGTGGCGGTGGTAGAGCGCGAAGAGAGCTTCGATATAGCCTCTGATGGGCCGGCCCCATTCTGACACAAAAAGTTGTCGCTAAATTCGTGACGGTTGTAGAGGGGGAAGAG
>NW_010366289.1:221145-233107 GCF_000414095.1 Morus notabilis | reverse complement strand
CATGAATTGTATTATTTAAGGTCTGAAATTTTCTCAGTCATTACATGATGTATGTCATGAATTGTATTATTTAAGGTCTGAAATTTTCTCAGTCATTACATGATGTATGTAATGCTATGTACCTGACATATCATATGCTATGCAGTAGGGTTGGTTAGCAGATACCAGTCAAACCCAGGATTAGATCATTGGGTTGCAGTCAAACACATACTCAAATATTTGAGGAGGACAAGAAACCATATGCTTGTATACTCTGGTAGGGATTTAATTCCTATTGGATATATAAATTTTGATTTTCAGTCAGATAGGGACTCTCGCAAGGGGCAGTGTTCACTTTGGGAAATGGAGCCATCATATGGAGGAGTATCAAGCAATCTTGTGTTGCTGACTCAACCATGGAGGCTGAGTATGTAGCAGCTTGTGAAGCAGCTAAGGAAGCTGTCTGGCTTCGTGAATTTCTGAAGGAATTGGAAGTTGTTCCAAATATGCATGAGCCTATCATACTCTATTGTGACAACAGTGGAGCAGTGGCCAATGCGGAAGCATATAGAGCGAAAATTCCACCTGGTTAGAGAGATTGTTTCTAGAGGAGACGTTTCAGTTGAAAAGATCGCATCCGCGAACAACATAGCTGATCCATTTACCAAAACATTACCAGCTGGGAGTTTTGAGAGACATCTTGAAAATATGGGACTTAGAGACATGCCTCATTTGCTTTACGGCAAGTGGGAGATTGTTGGGATATATTCCCATAAATCAAATAAGATGTAAATATTTTGCTGATTATCAATGAAATGAGGAATTTTTTCAATATTATTTTGCATACATGTGATGTTTTATAAATATCAAAATCCCTAGATTATTTTTTGATGTAACTTTAAACATTGTATATAATTGTTATATGCAGAGGATAATGTTTGAAATAAAATAATCTAAACTTGTCCATTATTATAAATTAAAGTTGGGATTTTTAATTCAAAATTACTAATGCGGTTCATTACATTCTGAATGAAACAATCTTATCCTAGATTGTTAAAAATGAGATTATTGGAATGAAAGCATTTTATGTAATATGATTACATAGGACTGGAACGCGATTAATTATGAATCTCTAATAAATTTCGTTATTAAATAGAGTATTCAATGTTAATCAATGTCGGTCATATATGTATTAATCTTAATTCTGAGTAATTAATAAACTCCTATTTATGATATTATGTTCTTTGACATATTGAGTAATGACACATGTGAATAGTGTCAAAGTCTTGGTATATTGAGAGCATAGTAAAATAAATAGCCGAAAATATTAATTTACAAGATGAAATCCATTCCTTCATAATGAAATAGATGGACGGTTCCCATAAGTGTTGATTCGGGACTTGAATAATAAGAGCGCTCAATTTTATGATTGGATCATAAAATATATTATTCATTAGAGGATCAATGGTACTTATGGAGAAAGATATAATTAAAGAGGTTAACGGAAAATACCTAGCTTTAATTATGAACCGTTTATGGAGGATTAATTCGTATGTGGTGACTATATCAATGGACAACACAAATTTCGTGAACATAATTATTTTATTATTTTGAGAATGCAATTCCAAACTTATAGTGGAGTAATTTGGAATTAATAATTTTGACATATTAATTAAGGTGTTAATTAATTGTCAAAATTATTGGAGATTAAAATTATAATGTCCATAGTTCCTCTCAATGACTCCATAAGATTAATGTGAACTGAATATATTATATTGGGTTATGATTATTAATATAGAATTGAGAATTCTAAATACACATATTAATTAATTTGATTAATTAATATTAAAATTAATTTAAAATTGTTTTAAATTAATATGGATGAATTTAGAGAGATTTTTTTTTCTCCACGTTTCCTTCTTCCCCCTCGTTAATATATATATATATATATATATATTTAAAAGGAAGGAAACGTGCATGTGCATGGTTCCTCAAAAAAAAAAAATGAAAAAGGGAGTGGGAGGAAACGTGCTGTTGCACGTTTCCTCTCCTGAGGAAATGGAGTAAATGTGCGGTTGCACATTTACTCAAAATGGGGATGAATTCTGTTGATAAGGGGAGTAATGAAAAAAAAAAGTTTTTTTTTTCTCCGAGAGAGTGAACAGATAGAAAGAAAACAAAAGAACGGGAGAACAAAAGAAAACCAAAAAAAATTTCTTCAGTGCCATCATAAACTTTTGAGAAAAGTGAGTGATAGCTATAGGTGGCTTCCCTATTCATCCATCTCATGTGTTGAGAAACCCATTAGAACACCCACACGTTCGAGTTCACGTTAATCTGGAGATACATTGAGAAAGAACCGTGGTGTTCTTGGAATTTAAGAGCTCAAGACAGTGTTTGAGGAGTTCAAGATTTTCGTCATAATCGAACGACGGTCAAATCCTCATTCCTTTCTTTAATATCCTTGTAGTTAAATTAACATGAAATAATGATCGCATTAAATTTTGATTTATGTGATTCGATCGATACCACGCTTCCGCACAATTTTTTTGAAAATCCAATTTGAGAAACCAACAGATACTACATCGGCAATGCATCTGTCTCCCACTTCGCTCTTTTTGAAAGTATGTGATTTCAGGTCCTTCTGGTCAAAATTGATAAAAACGGTTTGAATTCTCTTCCAAAGAGAAGCCTCTAGATCAGAGCTCATGAAGACATCTCTTTGCTCGTAAAGAAACATGGCCCCGTATATGATTAGAGCTGATAATGGCGTAATGCCGGCGAATAGGAAAAGTCCCTTAAAGCTTTCAAGGCCGAGACTTTGGGAATAGTACTTGTTGTTGGGGTCTAGACAGCTGGGTTCTTTTTTGAACCAAATCTTTTCAATGTCCTTCATTTGATTTCCCTCCATCACTGTTAGTATTGCCCTTGAAATGTCAGGAACCAATGGTGAACCCTTTGGGAAGACCTGGTAAAAACATATAATCACATAGATATTCAATTAAGTTTGTATGAGCGAAAACAAAAAGATATGCAAGAGAAAAGGTCAGAGAAATATCTCACAAATGCAAAGCCATCAGCTTTAAATGTTGGCTCAAACATGGTAAACTTGGAGCAATATTTTGCAAGAAAAAGCCTCGTGTACAGGGTTTCATCAAAAGCAGCAGATATACCACCCTTTCTGATCCCATTCGCAAAGAGTTTATATAATCCTTCAGTAGAATCGTATGTCTTGAATTGGGAATCCTCGAAGCCCAGTTACTTAAGAATTCCTTCGACAAAAGAACCTGATTGGAAGCCGACGTTCTCCCTGTTCTTCAGGAGCTAGTTCACGTCGGTAACTGTTGGTTGGAGCTGTTGAATCGTTAAAAGCGAAGTCAAACTAGCAGTGTAGCTTTGAGTGAGTATAAGCACCACAAAGCACCATATGATCACCACAAACCTCGCCAAGTTACTCACAATTTTTCCCCTGCAAACAACAAAAAAGGATAAATACATGGTTATCCTTGATTGGTCCTAATTGCACGGAGCATTTCTTCAGTTCTAAAAATGAAGGAAAACAAGTCCAAAGAACTTACGATGTGCAAAAACCATGATAGAGAAAGAGTACCAAAAGCTTGTTCCAACTTGATGATGTGGGGGCCCGCGGAAGTCTTCATTTATACGATGTTCAAGAATCCACACAACAAACCCAATAAAAATGAAGAAACATCCACTTGCTACCTAAAGATCCCAAGTCAGAGGCTCCATGAACACCCATGCACTTTTGCTTTTATCTTTTTTAAATGGTACTATCATTGATACACCAGATTCTGTATATGGCAATGTGAAGTCCACATACAAAGACCTATTTGCTCTAATCGTTATGTCCCCAATTGCCGCATCCAAGTTCTATCAAATAATGACATAATACATTTGGCTTTTAATAGTGTTATGGAACAAAGGAAAAAAAAAAGACACCTACACAGCTAAACCTATAAACCTAATATAGAATTATGTACTTCAGCATGTTTTTCAATCAATGTCTAAAAGAATACCTTTTACTTCTTTATGTTACTATGTAAGGTTTGCCCATCAAAATGCATATTAAGCCCATTGATAATAACCAAAGATAGAGAGTGAAAAAGAGCAAATAATTACCTCAACAAACACTTGGTAGACAAAATCATTGAAAGTGCCACTGCCCTTGCCTTGGGCATTCGCAAAGGGAACAAACTCGAACGAAACAGAATAAGGCAGAGCACCCAAAACGGCCTTGAACACATCTATACTGTACCCTGTAACAGTGTCGTTTGAGAAAGGAAATGACACATTCACAAACTCGTCGAAGCCTTTCTTCACCGGAACACCTATCTTCAATCTCTTCCCTTTCGTCGGAATCTGCCATCCTTTAGGAATAGAGTTCGAATCCCCAGGCCAAATTATAGGTCCTAAGCTCGTATTAGAAGTAGAATATGTGCTTCGATTTCTCAAATCCAACTTTCTCATCAATCCACTCTCAAATGTCCAAAACCCTAGTCTTCTTTCCCCGCTTCCATTAACATTAATTATCTCATAATTAAGCGTCTGTAATTGCCTGTTCACAAGCTTGAAATCTCCAGAGAGGCCTCTGAATCTCATCCTTGACAATGCCTCAACGAGTTCCGAACCGTCTTCAGAAATCCCGAAGGATTCCAAATCGGTGGAATTTCTAGAAAAGTTCGTCCGTTTGAAATTGAAGTTAGCAGTTTTGGCGATCTCCTCAACCGCCATGGCCAAGGCGAAAACGGTGTCATACGCCCAGAGTCCGAAGACGACCAATGGAACAGTTGGATTCTCGCGGTGGAATCTTGTGGTGAAATTCTCAAGCACCTTCGTCTTTGGAGCGTAAGTCTTCACTCCTAAAATGCCTTGCATCGATTTAAGGACAGATGAATTTAAGGTGCTCATGAAATCAGAGATTTCATCGGTCACGATCCAAACGTAACTGTCGCTCATCATTCCGATCTCCTTCGCCTTGGCAAAAATCTGAGACCCGAGATCCGGTAACATGTGGACGACGAAGACTCTCGTCGGCATTGTCATGAGCTTGTAAAGCTCGGCGGCGATGTAGTCGTCGGAGGCCGCCGGTGGGATCACGCTCCGGTAGGGCACGCGTGCGTCGACGGCTTGTAAGGTGTCGGTGAGGTACGAAATGACGCCCTCACCGTACTCGTTGTCGACGTAGATCGGGAGGACTTGCCGCCATCCGAAGGCCTTGACGATGGCGCCAATGGCGCCGACCTGAGCCGAGTCGTTCGCGGCGACTCGGAAGAAGTAGGAGCTCCGCAGGGGGGCGAGAGATGGGCTTTTGGCGGAGAATGTAATGATTGGGACTTGGGCTTTTTCTCCGAGATCGATTACGAAGTTGGTCTCCATTGATGTTATTGGCCCAATTATTGCTTATACTTGAACGTTCTTGATTAGGTCCAAAGCTGTTATTTTTTAGAAAATTAGAGAATTTACGTATAAGTCTGAATTTTTATTCTTTATTTTTAATAAATATTTTTTATTAATATAATTATTTAATTAAAAAAATTATGAATAAAAGATAAATAGTAAAAATTTTAATTTATACGCTTTTAAAAAATATTTTTGAAGATTATCCGTTAGTTTTAGGGAATAATTTCCATTAGATTGATGACTGCTTAATTGGAAAACAAGAGAAATAAAACTTAGGAAGTTTACAAATTATTTGTTTCCTAAATAATACACAGATAAAATTAATTTAAAGATTAATTTCATTTCCCTATAAACAAAAGATCTCTTGTATTTTCTTTTCGCTTGCTGACAGATAAAATTAATTTAAAGATTAATTTATTTTTCCTATAAACAAAAGATCTATTGTATTTTCTTTTCCCTTGCTGTTGGCTTAAGGCTTAGTTTGGTATTGGTGTGGATTTTAAAAAAATTACTTTTAGCTGTGTTGAAGGAATAAGCAGCTGTTACAAGAAGCAACTAAGTGTTTGGTAAACTATAATTATAGTAGATGTGATGGTTCTAAAATCAATATAATAGCGTTTAGTAAATTTTGATGTTGAATTATTGTAGGTATGTAAAATGACCAAACTAGACATGGTATGGAACTTAAATATATTAATTGTTTTTGGTATTTAGAAATATTTATTTAACTTAAAAATACATAATGCTATAATTTTGAGTTTTTTAACAATAAATTTATGATAATTAATTTTTTTTTTTCATTTCTTCATTCACAATATAGTTACAACTAAAAGGAACATTAG
Organism: Morus notabilis; assembly: GCF_000414095.1. Lineage (NCBI taxonomy): Eukaryota > Viridiplantae > Streptophyta > Magnoliopsida > Rosales > Moraceae > Morus > Morus notabilis. Next base: position 226,865 of record NW_010366289.1, on the reverse strand, counting down.
TGAGTAATCAATTTGTTGAACAAAAAAGTACATTCCATCTTCAAAAAACTGACAGAATCATTAAAAGAATTAAGTCGTGTTCATTAAACTTGTCACAATTTGATCTCGTACTTCAACCATTTCTTGTGATAGTGAAACTTCATCTTCTTCTACATTATCCTCCAGTTGATGCTCTTCATAAGCGAAAACATCTAGATTATCTTCGATTTCTTGAAAATGTCGATCACGCTTATTATGCATCCTAATATAGTTATGAAGCGACATTGTTACAATAACTATTTTTACTTGCTTCTGAAGCGCATCATCACATTGTGTATCCAAGATCCTTCCAAAACAAAAGTACCAAATACATGATAACTGAGCATCTCAACAATCAAGATTTTTAAAGCAAAAATTTGCTTTGAAACACATAAAAGATGCTGCCTGTAACATTATCTTCTAAATAACTGCAACTGGTCATCAAAAAACTACAACTATATAAATAAAACAAATAACCAGATAGATGCCAATAGTTTCTTTTTTATATTGTCGTTTGCTTTTTCCAATGAAACTGGTCGGGCTCTCCCATATGATAATTAGTGTAGAAAGCTATGCTTGAATCTCAGGCTAGTTTAGTCCAAAACACACGCAAATATTATCATCAGGCGTTTCAGATGCAATATGCTGGTGTCAAGAGGCAAAAGAATCCAACAACAAAAGCATGGGATACTTTGTGCAGGAACCTCATATCTAGGGGCGGAAAAGTGATTCACTAAGAACTTTGTGGGAAAATTTACATACAGCAATCACAACCTTTCGCAACGGAAAAGAAACATTTACATATAGCAATCACAGATTAAACCTTCTGAAACTATGCAGAACACACACGAAAAGATTAAACCTTCCTAAACACAGAATAAATCTTCGGTCCAAAGACTCCAAACACAGATCAAAGTTTCAAACCATAAACAAATGATCATAAATCCAAACCATAAAGGGAGATCAAATCATCAACACGAAAGCATTGGAAAGATCAAAGTTTCAAACCGTTTTTCTTTGAAGGCAAAAATCAGAAACCTAAAACCCAAAATATTCAAACTAAAAATTAGACCTAAAAATCCATATGTTCAAACTAAAAATCGCGCGGTTAGAGAGACTTACCTCTGGATCTGATGACGAGAGATGGGCAGTCGGAGGAGGAGAAGGGAGACCAGCAACGGAGAGATCAATCGGGCGGAGGAGAAACCAAATGAGCTCCGAACCACCAACGGAGAGATCAACCGGCGAACGGAGAGAGAGGCCGGTGAACAGAGCCGGGGAACCTTGCTTCGAACGGCAAGGAGAGGAGAGGAACACAGAAAAAATTTTCGCAGAGGAGGAGATGAGGAGAGATACGAGTGGAGGAGAGAGTAGAGGAGAGTGGATTCTTCTGAAATGAAAATTGGTTGTAAATTTCATATTCCAGTGGGGGTAAAATTAGAAATAAAAAATTTCATTAAACACTCAAAATAGATTCCCGTATAAGTTGAAATCAGAATCAGCCTAAAGGTTGATTATGCTTTTAGCTTCTAAAGGCTGATTATGCTTTTAACTTCAGATCGGAGGAAAATTCTTTAAAAATTTGTTTTACAAAATAAGATTTTAGATTTTAAATTTCCGCATAAAGTGCTTTTTCTTAAAAGCAACACCAAACCCACCCTAAGTAATATATGTATATATATGGTTTCATAAATTTCTTAAGTTTTTTGTTTTTTGTTTTTTGTTTTTTCCGAGGCTTTAAAAAATATTTTGAGGATTCATACTCTGTTATTACTGTTTTCTACCCTGATTTGCTTCCAAATAAAAAAATAATAAAAAAAGAAGGCCAAATAACGACTAAGTTGTCTAGCACTAAATGACATGCTTGTAACAGTGGGATTGAAATATGAAAATATTTTCGCGTTTTAATGATGATGGTAATGATTTTAGCGTTTTATATTATATAATAAGATTACATGATAATTATTATAACAAGTTTAACTTTTATATTTGTAAAATATTTTTAATTTTTTATTATATTTCAACGTAACTAAAAAGATTACGCTATAATATGGCCTCGTTCATTTCATCTATTCGAGTTCAGAATTTGAATTTTGTTACAGTAAAAAGTTCTCAGAAACAGTCACATCTAATTTTTTTATTACAGTAAAAAGCTCTCATATAAAATCACATCTCAACTCGAATTAAAAACTCAAATCAACGAATTAAACGGACCTACGTCTCCCTCACTTATTTAATTTTTTTTTATTTTTTAAAGTAAGTTGGAGAACAAAAAATGGTCGGTTGAGTCTACTTGTCTTACGTTTACTCGTAACCTTGAGAGATTCACTTCTTACCTTTTTCTTTTTCTTAATTTTGAAGTATAAAAAAAATAAATTATTTTTATAAATATCTCTTAAATATATACTATATTTTAAATTGTCTTTAACTTTTAAAAACAATTCAAAACATCTTTTAATATATAAAAAACAACTCAAAACGGGTCCGTTCACTTCGCTGATTCGAGTTTGTAATTCGAGTTGAGATGTGATTTTATGTGAGAGCTTTTTATTGTAGTAAAAAAGTTAAATGTGACTGTTTCTGAAAACTTTTTACTGTAATAAAACTTAAATTCTAAACTTAAATCGGTGAAGTGAACGGGACCTTAATATATAAAAAAACAGTTCAAAATGCCTCCCATCCTGTTCCGTCTATACTCTGTTACCGTCTATACTCCTTAACAGATTGCTTATGTATCATGTTGTTAAAAATTAACTATAGCTATGAAATTCTAATTAAATCTATAAAATAATTAAATAATAAAAAAATAAAAAAGCAAATAAAAACAGGATTTAAAAAAATAATTAATTAAAAATTGAAAACCTCTTCTCTGATTCTCCACATCAAAAAAAAAAAAAAAAAAATCCAACGACCATCTTCATCTCCGACGAGGCTTTCTCCAACGCTGCCCAACTCCGATGAAACTCACCTTTCCATCCAACTCACCTCCGAGCCCAGCCACACCCATCCCTAATCAACACCATCAATACCATTTTATTTCTCATCCAAATCAGGCCAAAATCCATAAAAATGACTCTCAATCTCAAAACTCGAATCTCTGAGCGTCGTCGGGAAAAACGTAGAGATCTCCCGTGACTTGAGATGGCTCGATGGGTTGCTGTGAACCAGATCCATCTTTGGAAGCCTAGCTACAAACCAGCTTAACCGCCACGATTTCCCTCCGCCACACGAGCACCAAATCCATTGTCGAGCATCATTTCCCTCTATGTGCAGGTCTTAGTTTTGGCCTATTCGCCTCTTGAGCACCAAGTCTTATTCCCCTTCTCCTTCACCAAACATTTGGGCTTGACAGAGCTAGTTTGAGGTTGAAATTGAGCGAGTCGACTCAGGAGGGAGGACGAGGTTGCGGTAATCCATGTGGTTTGAGGTGAGGAAGGAATTGCGAGACTAGTGGAGGAAAGAGGAGGAGTAAGCATGGTTGGTAGTGGTGGGGATTAGGGTTTGGTATTGGTCAAGAATTAGGTTTGAGGAATTGGGGGTGGAAGGAGACGATGCTTGGGTCAGGTTAAGGGTCTTTTTTTCTTTTATTTTAATTACTCATTTATTAATGTTTCTAATATTTAATTATTTTTCAAAAATTAATGTCTTTAATTAAGTTTTAATGGCATGCCACGTCAGTGGATTTGTTGTAATTACATGCCTTGTCATCAGCAAAACCGTTTGGGTGGGGTATTTTGATAAATTTTTTATAGATAGAGTTTTTTGAAGTGTTTTAAAAAATTAAGGACACGTTAAAATAAGATAACATATTTTATGGGACATTTTTAAAAATAATCCAAAAGAATATTCATAAAATTATCAGTCAATAGGTGGACTTCTAGACTTATTCGGGGATCTCCCAATATTTGTACATACGTCTTTTTCATAAAAGAATTTTCTTTAAAGCGTTATTATTGGGATGAAGATACGATTAAATAATAATTATGCAAATTTTATATTGCCTGCTGATTTCTAGTGACCTTGCAGAACATATACAGTTAGAATACTACTATTTCATACGTGTATATATATACACTCAAAATATTATATATAACTTACGTGTATTATTTTTGTTTCATTTTTATAATAATTCAAAGTCAAATGTGATCTTCTTCCCAACCGCGTGAAGTAAGACAGATTCTTTAATCGGATAGGCGAGTTAGGAGTGTACAATGATTAGATTATACGAATTTAGGATCAATATGTAATCTAATCTGTTTATACATATTGAAAAAATCTCAATCCGCTATTAATTTATTAGACTCTCAATTCAATCTAAATTTACGGATTAGATCATATATATTGCCCAATTAATCTATGTTTTCTATATTCTCATGAAATTAAATACAAAATTAAACACAAACATAATATAACATAAAATTTAAATACTTCCACAATTCATTACAACACAATCTAACATAACACATATATAATTAAATATCTATATATACAATTAAGAAGAATCTCTTATATATATTATTAAAAATATATAAATATATAAATATATAAATATATATAGTATATATATTTTAGATTGATGGATTATACGGATTGAGAAACAATTAATTTCTAATCTAATTCTTAATGCGGATTGGAAAAATCTCAATCCATTATTAATCTAAAATTAGTCTAATTCAATTCGATGGATTAGATTGAATTACGTGGATTGGATGAATTGACGGCTTCAGTGTACACCTTAAGGCTAAGGCTGAGTGTTGGTAACGGAAGTCCAACAATCTCTATTAGGGCTTGAATGATAAAAAGGCTGAGGAACTAACTAGTAAAAAGACAACTTTCCATAAGCAAAATAAACGATGTACAGCAAAATAAACGGAGAACAGAGTGTATATATGTAGTTTTATAAAGAGTTGAAAATTATATCAGAAGTTAAAGAAAAAAATGTATATGTAGTTTATAATTTTAAAAAAGAGATTAATGTAAGAAGAGAATGGACAAGAAAACAAATATACAACCAAATATCTATATGCATGGAAAAAGCTACATAATAAATAAATATATATATACACACACACACACACACACACATACATATACATACAAATATGGCAACTTGATCATATAACTAAATAGCTGGAGGCGAAAGAAAAGTATAAACCACGGAGGAAGAGATTAATTGTAAGATTTAGCAACTTATCACAGTGATATTTCAAAGATGTGATATACCCAACTGGCAAAAACTCACAATCGAAGTATTGAAGGATATATGATATATGTAAATCGTATATATGTTGGAGATCATGTATACACACACTTATATATATATATATATATTTATATATGATGAGAAATTAACATTAATATATAAATACCTGCAGCAGCAGCTCCAACGACATCAGATTTGGAGCCCTTAGTGTGGAGAATCAATCTGGTGTTGTAGTGAGGATTGGATGCATAGAAATCGGAGATTGCCATGTTGATGCAGCGCAACCCCATCTTCCCAAACGTCGTTTCCAAGTCTAGAATCACCCCAACATTGACTTCTATTGATCTGTTATTATTTGTTGTACTACTCTTCTGCGCCGAGCCCAACAAAAATACTCTAGTACTAAGCCAAACCAACAAAACAAAAACAAAAATCACTGGGACTACGTGATCTTTCTTCTTGATCATCATGTCTGAAAGTTGGAAAACTGTGGCGTTCA
>NW_010366289.1:190477-204633 GCF_000414095.1 Morus notabilis | reverse complement strand
ATTAGTGAGTAATCAATTTGTTGAACAAAAAAGTACATTCCATCTTCAAAAAACTGACAGAATCATTAAAAGAATTAAGTCGTGTTCATTAAACTTGTCACAATTTGATCTCGTACTTCAACCATTTCTTGTGATAGTGAAACTTCATCTTCTTCTACATTATCCTCCAGTTGATGCTCTTCATAAGCGAAAACATCTAGATTATCTTCGATTTCTTGAAAATGTCGATCACGCTTATTATGCATCCTAATATAGTTATGAAGCGACATTGTTACAATAACTATTTTTACTTGCTTCTGAAGCGCATCATCACATTGTGTATCCAAGATCCTTCCAAAACAAAAGTACCAAATACATGACAACTGAGCATCTCAACAATCAAGATTTTTAAAGCAAAAATTTGCTTTGAAACACATAAAAGATGCTGCCTGTAACATTATCTTCTAAATAACTGCAACTGGTCATCAAAAAACTACAACTATATAAATAAAACAAATAACCAGATAGATGCCAATAGTTTCTTTTTTATATTGTCGTTTGCTTTTTCCAATGAAACTGGTCGGGCTCTCCCATATGATAATTAGTGTAGAAAGCTATGCTTGAATCTCAGGCTAGTTTAGTCCAAAACACACGCAAATATTATCATCAGGCGTTTCAGATGCAATATGCTGGTGTCAAGAGGCAAAAGAATCCAACAACAAAAGCATGGGATACTTTGTGCAGGAACCTCATATCTAGGGGCGGAAAAGTGATTCACTAAGAACTTTGTGGGAAAATTTACATACAGCAATCACAACCTTTCGCAACGGAAAAGAAACATTTACATATAGCAATCACAGATTAAACCTTCTGAAACTATGCAAAACACACACGAAAAGATTAAACCTTCCTAAACACAGAATAAATCTTCGGTCCAAAGACTCCAAACACAGATCAAAGTTTCAAACCATAAACAAATGATCATAAATCCAAACCATAAAGGGAGATCAAATCATCAACACGAAAGCATTGGAAAGATCAAAGTTTCAAACCGTTTTTCTTTGAAGGCAAAAATCAGAAACCTAAAACCCAAAATATTCAAACTAAAAATTAGACCTAAAAATCCATATGTTCAAACTAAAAATCGCGCGGTTAGAGAGACTTACCTCTGGATCTGATGACGAGAGATGGGCAGTCGGAGGAGGAGAAGGGAGACCAGCAACGGAGAGATCAATCGGGCGGAGGAGAAACCAAATGAGCTCCGAACCACCAACGGAGAGATCAACCGGCGAACGGAGAGAGAGGCCGGTGAACAGAGCCGGGGAACCTTGCTTCGAACGGCAAGGAGAGGAGAGGAACACAGAAAAAATTTTCGCAGAGGAGGAGATGAGGAGAGATACGAGTGGAGGAGAGAGTAGAGGAGAGTGGATTCTTCTGAAATGAAAATTGGTTGTAAATTTCATATTCCAGTGGGGGTAAAATTAGAAATAAAAAATTTCATTAAACACTCAAAATAGATTCCCGTATAAGTTGAAATCAGAATCAGCCTAAAGGTTGATTATGCTTTTAGCTTCTAAAGGCTGATTATGCTTTTAACTTCAGATCGGAGGAAAATTCTTTAAAAATTTGTTTTACAAAATAAGATTTTAGATTTTAAATTTCCGCATAAAGTGCTTTTTCTTAAAAGCAACACCAAACCCACCCTAAGTAATATATGTATATATATGGTTTCATAAATTTCTTAAGTTTTTTGTTTTTTGTTTTTTGTTTTTTCCGAGGCTTTAAAAAATATTTTGAGGATTCATACTCTGTTATTACTGTTTTCTACCCTGATTTGCTTCCAAATAAAAAAATAATAAAAAAAGAAGGCCAAATAACGACTAAGTTGTCTAGCACTAAATGACATGCTTGTAACAGTGGGATTGAAATATGAAAATATTTTCGCGTTTTAATGATGATGATAATGATTTTAGCGTTTTATATTATATAATAAGATTACATGATAATTATTATAACAAGTTTAACTTTTATATTTGTAAAATTTTTAATTTTTTATTATATTTCAACGTAACTAACAATTATACTATTATATGTCTCCCTCACTTATTTATTTATTTATTTATTTATTTATTTTTAAGTCAGTTGGGGAACAAAAATTAGTCGGTTGGGTCTACTTGTCTTACATTTACTCAGAACTTCAGAGATTTAGGGTTTGTTCTTTTAGAGTTTAACTTGAGTATAATTCTTGAGTTGAATTTGAGTTATAACTTGAGTTGAACTTGTAACTTGAAGTTGTGTTTGATTGTGTACATTTGAATTATGGTTTGAGATAAGAATCTTTTTAAGTTTGTGTTTGAATGAATCAAAACTTAAATTTGTATTTAGATAGTATTTTAATAAAAACTCAATGTTGATGAAAAATTTTAATAGGGTATATGGGTCAGGTTTTATTCGTCTTTTCATTGTCAACGCATAGAAAAAAATCATCTCAATCATAATTAAAACGAAAAAATTATAACATTTTTAAGAATAGAAAAAATACTGTTCATTAATTTGAGTTCGAGTTTCTAAACTCGAGTTGAAGGGAAAATTTGAACTCGAGTTTTAGTCCTAAACTCGAGTTTGAACTCGAATTTAAATTTAAAAAAACATGAACTCGAATAAAGTTGTAACTCGAGTTATTTTTTTTTTTTTTGAGTTTTTCACTCAAAAGAACAAGCCCTCAACTTCTTACCTTTTTCTTTTTCTTAATTTTGAAGTATAAAAAAATAAATTATTTTCATAAATATCCCTTAAATATATACTATATTTTAAATTTTCTTTAACTTTTAAAAACAATTCAAAACATCTTTATATATAAAAAACAATTCAAAACATCCCTTAATATATAAAAAAAAACAGTTCAAAATGCCTCCCATCCTGTTCCGTCTAACAGATTGCTTATGCATCATGTTGTTAAAAATTAACTATAGCTATTAAATTCTAATTAAATCTATAAAATTATTAAATAATAAAAAAATAAAAAGCAAATAAAAATGGGATTTAAAAAAATAATTAATAAAAAATTGAAAACCTCTTCTCTGATTCTCCACATAAAAAAAAAAAAAAAAAATCCAACGACCATCTTCATCTCCGACGAGGCTTTCTCCAACGCTGCCCAACTCCGATGAAACTCACCTTTCCATCCAACTCACCTCCGAGCCCAGCCACACCCATCCCTAATCAACACCATCAATACCATTTTATTTCTCATCCAAATCAGGCCAAAATCCATAAAAATGACTCTCAATCTCAAAACTCGAATCTCTGAGCGTCGTCGGGAAAAACGTAGAGATCTCCCGTGACTTGAGATGGCTCGATGGGTTGCTGTGAACCAGATCCATCTTTGGAAGCCTAGCTACAAACCAGCTTAACCGCCACGATTTCCCTCCGCCACACGAGCACCAAATCCATTGTCAACCATCATTTCCCTCTATGTGCAGGTCTTAGTTTTGACCTATTCGCCTCTTGAGCACCAAGTCTTATTCCCCTTCTCCTTCACCAAAAATTTGGGTTTGACAGAGCTAGTTTGAGGTTGAGATTGAGCGAGTCGACTCAGGAGGGAGGACGAGGTTGCGGTAATCCATGTGGTTTGAGGTGAGGAAGGAATTGCGAGACTAGTGGAGGAAAGAGGAGGAGTAAGCATGGTTGGTAGTGGTGGGGATTAGGGTTTGGTATTGGTCAAGAATTAGGTTTGAGGAATTGGGGGTGGAAGGAGACGATGCTTGGGTCAGGTTAAGGGTCTTTTTTTCTTTTATTTTAATTACTCATTTATTAATGTTTCTAATATTTAATTATTTTTCAAAAATTAATGTCTTTAATTAAGTTTTAATGGCATGCCACGTCAGTGGATTTGTTGTAATTACATGCCTTGTCATCAGCAAAACCGTTTGGGTGGGGTATTTTGATAAATTTTTTATAGATAGAGTTTTTTGAAGTGTTTTAAAAAATTAAGGACACGTTAAAATAAGATAACATATTTTATGGGACATTTTTAAAAATAATCCAAAAGAATATTCATAAAATTATCAGTCAATAGGTGGACTTCTAGACTTATTCGGGGATCTCCCAATATTTGTACATACGTCTTTTTCATAAAAGAATTTTCTTTAAAGCGTTATTATTAGGATGAAGATACGATTAAATAATAATTATGCAAATTTTATATTGCCTGCTGATTTCTAGTGACCTTGCAGAACATATACAGTTAGAATACTACTATTTCATACGTGTATATATATACACTCAAAATATTATATATAACTTACGTGTATTATTTTTGTTTCATTTTTATAATAATTCAAAGTCAAATGTGATCTTCTTCCCAACCGCGTGAAGTAAGACAGATTCTTTAATCGGATAGGCGAGTTAGGAGTGTACAATGATTAGATTATACGAATTTAGGATCAATATGTAATCTAATCTGTTTATACATATTGAAAAAATCTCAATCCGCTATTAATTTATTAGACTCTCAATTCAATCTAAATTTACGGATTAGATCATATATATTGCCCAATTAATCTATGTTTTCTATATTCTCATGAAATTAAATACAAAATTAAACACAAACATAATATAACATAAAATTTAAATACTTTCACAATTTATTACAACACAATCTAACATAATACATATATAATTAAATATCTATAAATACAATTAAGAAGAATCTCTTATATATATTATTAAAAAAATATATAAATATATATATATTATATATATTTTAGATTGACGGATTATACGGATTGAAAAATGATTAATTTTTAATCTAATTCTTGATGCATGATTAATTTTTAATCTAATTCTTGATGCGGATTGAAAAAATCTCAATCCCTTATTAATCTAAATTTTTTTCAATTTAATCCAATTCGGCGGATTAGATTGAATTATGTGGATCGGATGAATTGACTGATTCGGTGTACACCTTAAGGCTAAGGCTGAGTGTTGGTAACGGAAGTCCAACAATCTCTATTTGGGCTTGAATGATAAAAAGGCTGAGGAGCTAACTAGTAAAAAGACGACTTTCCATAAGCAAAATAAACGATGTACAGCAAAATAAACGGAGAACAGTGTATATATGTAGTTTTATAAAGAGTTGAAAATTATATCAGAAGTTAAAGAAAAAAATGTATATGTAGTTTATAATTTTAAAAAAGAAATTAATGTAAGAAGAGAATGGACAAGAAAACAAATATACAACCAAATATCTATATGCATGGAAAAAGCTACATAATAAATAAATATATATATATATATACACACACACACACACACACACATATACATACAAATATGGCAACTTGATCATATAACTAAATAGCTGGAGGCGCAAGAAAAGTATAAACCACGGAGGAAGAGATTAATTGTAAGATTTAGCAACTTAGCACAGTGATATTTCAAAGATGTGATATACCCAACTGGCAAAAACTCACAATCGAAGTATTGAAGGATATATGATATATGTAAATCGTATATATGTTGGAGATCATGTATACACACACTTATATATATATATATATTTATATATGATGAGAAATTAACATTAATATATAAATACCTGCAGCAGCAGCTCCAACGACATCAGATTTGGAGCCCTTAGTGTGGAGAATCAATCTGGTGTTGTAGTGAGGATTGGATGCATAGAAATCGGAGATTGCCATGTTGATGCAGCGCAACCCCATCTTCCCAAACGTCGTTTCCAAGTCTAGAATCACCCCAACATTGACTTCTATTGATCTGTTATTATTTGTTGTACTACTCTTCTGCGCCGAGCCCAACAAAAATACTCTAGTACTAAGCCAAACCAACAAAACAAAAACAAAAATCACTGGGACTACGTGATCTTTCTTCTTGATCATCATGTCTGAAAGTTGGAAAACTGTGGCGTTCAATTACGAGCAAAATCATGAAACCGCGCTCGCGCTTTTCTTATTTATAACGACCATAGAATATGAAGGAATAAACTTTCTAGTACACTTTCCCTTGAAAGCTACACATCTGGATTATAAAGTCTTCTTTGACCAATAAATTATAAAATAAAGGAAAAACGTACACACACACACATATATATATATATATATTTTTTTTTTTTTTTTCATCAATACATATATGTATATATGACCTGTTTTGGGAATGTCTTACCAAAAGTTGTGCATCTTGTGCACCTTGTGGAAGTAGTCAAAATGCAATATTTTTGAAGTTTAGCTACAAGACGTGTGGAACTGTATTTCTTTAATTGCCTTGGGGGCCTATTTTATATATTTTTTGATGCTTTCTATCTGCATATTCAAAAAGGACTTCATTTTGTCTATAAAAATTACCTTGACCAAATCAATGTGGGTTCCCAGCTTGATGTAAGTCTCAATGGGGGATCCCATGTTAACAAACAGACTAACGTCAGAATGGGCTCCACCCTATATCCATATATATTATATATGTATATATATGTTGTACATATACATATATGCATACCATGCAGATGGTCTCGGCCCCGATAATACCGCAATCAAGTAAAGCTTTCCTTTTTTTCCTTCTTAGCAAAAATATTTCCTTTTTTCTTCACTTGGAGACTTGGAGTACTGAAGGAGCGTGATGCCAAATACAAAAACTTATTTTGACTTCTAACCATGTATTTGATTTTTTATTTTCTTGAAGTGTTTTATATTTAGTACTGAATTCCATTCAATTTTCATAACTAAGAAACTTTACCATTGCCAAGCGTATTGGTTTTCTTCCTTGTTAAAATGATGATTCTTTTTTTAAAAGGAAAATTGTATATCATTAAAATACTGATAAACAGTCGTCTCGGTTTAATGCTAACTCATTAGAGGGATAGACGGTTTAATGCTAACTCATTAGAGGGATAGACGCAAACTTGAGGTCCAAAACCGGAAAAGCACTTGCACACTAACAATGAGTGGACTGAAAATTCGACTAGAGAAAACCCATCTTTTCAACATAAGCTATAGAGCACTGAAGGGGCAAATTGTCAAAACTCACAGAAGGAAAACATTTACACGGCATAGAAAAAGTTCTAATCGAACCAATACCACCTTATCAACATTAAACCGAACACCTAAATTTGACAAAAAATAACAAACCAAGCGAGGATTGGGTGGGGAAACCACCAACCTTATTACAAACACAAAAGTTACAAAAAGAAGAAAACCTCCAACCACCGCCGGTTGAAACATCCGGTGAAGGGCGTTCAGCCAAAGGACCACTGCGAAACATAACCAGCGAATAGATCTCAGTCACCAAGCGAAAAATTCTCCTGAAAAAGGAAACCTTCCAATTGGTTTCCAAACTCCTAACCGGTTCAGATCTACCCAAACGGAGCCTCCACACCGTACACCACCACCACTAACAAGAAGCTCACGATAAGACGAGCAAAAGGACCAAATTTCATGCCTAGCAACGCGCCCGGAGGAAGTGCCAGAGCTCCGAGTAACCTTTGCTCTCCAAGAACTTTCTCATTCTCTCTAGAAAACGCGTTGTGAGGTATGGCGTTAAAATGATGCAGGTTCCTAAACCTGCCAGAAGCCCCAAGGGGCATTCAAACGACCGACCTTTCCAAGGAGGAGAGACCTCCATGAAGCAAGTTCTTAAACCTACCAGGAGCCCCAAGGGGCATCCGAACGGCCAACTCCTCCAAGGAGGAGAGGCCTCCATAAAGCAGGTTCTTAAACCTGCCAGGAGCCCCAAGGGGCATCCGAACGGCCGACCCCTCCAAAGAGGAAAGGCCTCCATGAAGCAGGTTCTTAAACCTGCCAGGAGCTCTAAGGGGCATCCGAACGGCCGACCCTTCCAAGGAGGAGAGACCTCCATGAAGCAGGTTCTTAAACCTGCTAGGAGCCCCAAGGGGCATCCGAACGGCCGATCCCTCCAAGGAGGAGATGCCTCCATGAAACAAGTTCTTAAACCTGCCAGGAGCCCCAAGGAGCATCCGAACGGCCGACCCCACCAAGGAGGAGAGGCCTCTATGAAGCAGATTTTTAAACCTGCCAGAAGCCCCAAGGGGCATCCGAACGGCCAACCCATCCAAGGAGGAGAGGCCTCCATGAAGGAGGTTCTTAAACTTGCCAAGAGCCCTAAGGGGCATCCGAATGGCCGATTACACGGGAGGATACATAAGACCGTCGACCCTTTCAGTAAGGTCGACCGATGAAGGGCCTGCGCCTAGCTATATACCGTGTAGGTATAGGAAGCAGACCGCATAAACATGGGTCCATGTTCCCAGAAAGACCCCTAAGTTGACAAGGGAGTTGCGTCTGGGTTTGAAGAATGTTAGTAATGCAGGCATTAATTACAAGCCCCTAAACCGCCCTTTAATGGACGGTGGAGGATTAAAGGAGGATCTGTATAGCCGCAATAGGGGACAAATTGGATGAGTCAACAGTCCAAAAGGTATTGCCAGGCTATGGTCTGGGCCCATAGGGTAGTAGGCCACTCGAGTGTATGAGCCTGCAGAGAAGAACCACCCATGAAGTAATCTCTGGGCTATAAAATGGGCAAAGTCCCGAACGAGGAAGGGGGTGGGTTTATTATATGTAATTAGAGAATAAAGAGTTGATTCTATGTAATCTAAAAAGAGCCCAAAGGAAATACAATACACAAGTGGATGTAGCGCTTCATTAACAGAGTGAACCACTATAAATTTCGTGTGTCCTTTCATTCAAGCATTATTCTCATGCTTTCAAAACTACAACAAACATTTCATAGTGTAATTTCAAGCATAAAACGATTATTAGGCCGGTAACTTAACGAGATACTAAGAGGTGACCTAACGTAATCTTGTTAACAAAATTTTACCGTCAACTACTTCAGAGCCTTTTGCAGCCATGCGTGTTTATGAAGCAAATTCCATGATATTTACTTTAAAAAAAAAATAATATCAGTCTTAATGAAAGTGATTTATGTAACTTTCTTAAATGAGTCGTATATTCTTAAAAGTTAAAAGAATAAAAGTCAGAAATCAATCTATAATAAATGAAAGAAAAGAACTCTTTTAAAATAAAGCTGAAGACGTAAAGTCATCTTAAACTTAAAAAATTGATGCAGAAAGTCATCCTAGAAAAACAGTCAGTTGTCAAATATCCCTTTCTCTATTCCGTGCCTACGAAGAAATGGTCATTATCTATTATCATCTAAAAATTACCACCCGTATTTGAAAATTAATCCGAAAAAATAGAAATTAAGGACTCGTTCAGTTTGTTGGATTTCACTTAATGCGAGCGTGTGGGATTTCACTTAACGAGCATCATATCATATCAGTTTGGCTTCATGAGCACCAGATATGTTGCTCAGATTTGGGTCTTTTTCAGTTTTCGGGTTTTTACAAATTTGAGTTCATTCTTTAGTTTCAGGGCTTCTTTTTCTTTTTTTTTTCCAGAAAATGTTTGTTTTATAAAGGAAATGACTATTAAATACCCCTAAGAAGAGTCACGTGTGAATCGTGTGACAAAATCCGTCCAAAACTTAACATAAGTTATTAAAAGGATTAGCAATGCAATGAATTTTAAAGTTTCGAGAGTCGATTACAAATATTTTTAGTTCAGAGACCAATCCGCTAAACACGAAAAGGTCAGGTAAAAAAACCAAATAATAAAAATAATAATAAATTACCAAAAAACCTTAAATTGTAAAAAGTTATCTTGTTGAATGTGAAAACTCAAACTAGTTAGCCATTCTGGTTGGTTTTCGAACTTCTTTCTTGTTTTTTTTTTCCTCTCTAATACTAGTATGGCGTTTGGGCTTGGGAACAAAAATTATCTTTTACTTTATTGTTTGGTTTTTTTGGGCAAGAACTTCATATGAAACTATTGGTATATTAAGTAATGAGCAATTACAAAAAATTGTTTTGTCCAATCATTTTATAATAAAGAACAAATACAAACAATTGTTTTCTCCAATCATTTCTTGTTATGAAAATGTATAAATATGTTAATATGAATGTGAGAGAATAAATAAGATCATGGGGATTAAAAATAAACCATTGGGTATACTTTAAGTTAAAAGAGACTAAATTTAAATCATTAGATTAAGTAGAACTAAAGAGGTCAAAAAAAAAAAAAAAAACAACCAAATAGGTGAAGCACACAAATAGGTTGGAACAAAAAATTTATATAATCTGTAGATGTAGAAGTTTGAGAGGAGGATTACTCATCTCTCCATTTATTTAAAAAAAAAAAATGAAAACGTCAAACCAATGGTTTCTTTTCTACTAAAGACGCTAAGCAAATCAACGCATTCAAAAATGAGTAGAAAACACACTTTTCTTTGGATGGTTTCCTACGAATATTTTCATTATAATACATTTTCAACCTACTTCTCTTCCACTTATTATAATTCTTTTTCACAATATTTTATTTTGGATGTATGTCTCTTTTGATTGCAAATAAAGGTGCATAGAATGGAAAGCCTTGCCTGGTCTCCAAAAAGCCCTTGAAAGCTCAACATTCGAGTGACATCATTCAGTAATTGATGCGTTGAACTTTCTAAAATAGGTGGAATAATTCAACTCCAATATCATTGCATAAGCATAAAATTTTGCACATCCATTGTGTCATTTTGATGGAAACTTCGTAGTAAATGGTTGCTTACTAATTACCATCGACTAAATTAATTAGGAAATGTCACTATTTATGGAATCTTTGAGTTCGAATATCAATTTCATTTTTCCTTTATTTGACTATCAAATTTTAACAAGCTCGTGATAGAGACTCATTTTCATTACACATTTTCTTCATTTATGCATTATCTAAATAGAAAAGATCTACCCTTTCCATCCTATCTAGAGACATTAAACACTCTGATATATTGCTTAAATTTGTAAGTGCAGGGACGGAGTACATGTGAACAGCCTAATTAACAATTAATTAGGTTGATCAGAAGTGAAATTTTGTATTGTATAATTTTCCTAAATTTGTACGCAATAACTTACGAGTTGACTTTATTTGATCAAAAGTCAGCTTGACTTTCAAGATCAACTACAGACACTGTTAGATATTGCTATGTATAATAACAAATTTTTAAATATTTGTCAGCACTTGTGTCGCAGCCATTAGATTGGTTGGAAAAGAAAACGAAATAAGTGTTCATAGCTAGAGGACAATGATATAATTTTGACCGGCACAAGTAATGATATAATTTTATTAGTGGTCTGTTAAGAGGACAATGGTTAACGATTGGGATCTCGAACTTTTAATTTTGACAACTGGGACTTTAAATTTATAAATGTAACACATATGATTGTAGTCTAATATCTAACAAGAGTCATTTAATAGATGTAAGTGCCATAAGATTTTTGCACAAAGCATCAAAAACTTTTCGTTGGTTGATAAGTTGGATGTTATGATTTCAGGTTTTTGCTATCAATTGAATTGCATTGTTAAGAATTGTTAAATTTATTAGATTTCCAACACAAGATCGTGTACAATATGTTAAATGGCTATCATTTACACTGGAAACTATACATTATCAGTTGCTAACCTATCAGGAGATGACCTTATAATCTCATTATTCGGGACAATATTTAGCTCAATAATGTTGGCTGGTAATGCTACTTCCGGAGAAGCCTGACCACTGGAAAGTGTTCCTTGCTCTCCATAAAACGGTGAGTTTGATCCACTGTAGACCAAATAATTCGGTGGACTTGAAGGGCAATTGCTATTCTGCAAATCCATGACCGTACTACAAGGAAAATTACTCTTTCTAAAAGTATGAGAGCTGAGATCCTTTTCGTCAAAACTCTTAAAAACGGCTTGAATTCTAGTCCACATTGAATCTTTCGAGTCCAACAATATTTGTCTGTGCTTATAAAAGAACATAACTGCGAAGATAATGAGGGAAAACACTGAAACAATACCAGCAATAAGGAATAGGCCCCAAAAGCTGCCTACGCTAAGACTGTTTCCAGAAACCCTAGTTTCGGAGTCCGGACACGAGTTTGATTGGTCATCCTTGAACCATTTGTTATCGATTCTCTTCATCTCGTCTCCCTCAGTCACGTTGAGAATGGCCCTTGATATATCACCTACTAGATGAGAACCTTTTGGAAAAACCTGACAAGAAGACCAACAAAATTATTAGAAAAAATAATCCTAAATAATATCACTAATAGTCTTAAAAACAGTTGGAAAATGTTATTTGAAATTATTAACTGTGTAGACACTGCTTTGTAATGAATAATCTCATTCCTTTAAATTAGCCATGTAAATATATAGTTTTGAAGTAGTAACATTAATTATTATTAGTAGTTGTGTTTATTAATTACGATCGAGAAACAAAAATGTTGTTAATCACTACATATATATAGAAATGCTAGCTTTACAAGAAAAAAGAATGTTGTCCTATTTTCGTGTCCCATTCATTGTCCGCACTTGACAAGTAAATAGGAACAAAACACTAAAAATACTGAAGTAATTAAATAAGGCTGGCAACCAAGTAAATAGGAACAACATAGTCGAACTCGCAAGAAAGAGGGACCAAAAAAGCGTATGTTAAACATAGAGGAAGAGAGAGATCAATCTTACAAAACCAAGGCCAGCAGTTTTAAATATTGGCCCAATCATTTTATATTTGGAGCAGTATTGAGCAAGAAAGAGCTTCATATTGGGGGAATCATCAATAGCAGCGGCAATACCACCATTTTTGCTCCCTTTGGACAGAAGGTCTTCACAATCTTCCACAGATTTATAGGCCTTGATGTTGGAATCTTGAAAGCCTTTTTGTTTTAAGAGCCCATAAACGTAAGAGTTTTCCAAATACCCTACCTTGTCCCCATTCTTTAGGAGTTGGTCTATATCTGTGACGGTTGGTTGAAGTTTTTCCACTGTTAAAAGTGACGATAGACTAGCCGTGTAACTTTGGGTCAAAATTAGCACCACAAAGACCCATAAAATAACCACAAATCTAGCCGAGTTGCTGATCACTCTCTCCCCTGCAAATTAAAATCGGACCAAGAGAAAGAAAAAATCAACATGACAACAAAGAAACAGATACCAGTGGTGTCCAACACCATATATTAATAAAGAACGGATTCTATGAGACTCACAAGTGGAACTCATTCTCTCTTAATTGTGGTGTTCGACTCCAGCGGTGTCCTAAGCATATTTCATAAGATATACTGAGTTCTGTGCGCATGAAATAGAAGAGCTAGCTAGTACTATCTAATATTTGAGGCTTGAAGTCGCGAGTAATTACTGTGTGCAAAAACCATGGTTGAGAAGGAGAACCAGAAGCTGGTGCCAACTTGATGTGAGGGGGGCCCACGAAAATCTTCATTTATTCGGTGTTCAAGAACCCAAACTACAAAACCAATGAAGACAAAGAAACAAGTGCTGGTCACCCATAGATCCCATGTCAAAGGCTCCAAGAACACCCAAGCACTTTTTCTGTCGTTTTCTTTTAATGGCACCACCATTACCACGCCAGATTCCGTGTATGGCAAGGTGAAGTCGACATACAAGGACCTGTTCCCCCGAATTGTGGCGTCTGCTACTACAGCATCGTAGTTCTGTCCAAGTAAAAAATATGACCATCTATATTTTAGCAATAAATTCTAAGACCTCACTCTCTATGATATGGAACGTTTACTGATAATGTTTCCGAATGTACGACATTATTATCAAACACTAGAAATCTAATTAATAGACATTCACTAGCTATTATCTTATTTCTCTGAAAAAAAAAAAAAAAAAAAAGATTGTAACCATACAATAAATATTGATATATGTTGAATAAGAGCACTCGCACTTTTATAAGAGTTGGATTATATTAAACGCATATGATCAAACTCACTAATAATATTACTTGTAATACACTGTGTATTGTATTTTTTTTAACATACTATAAAATCTCCCTATTATAACATAACGGGATAGTATGTTATATGTAAATCACAGAACACTAAATATACGTAAAAGCATATGAAAATCATATCAAAAGTATATATACATTCAATATAAGGATATTTTGCACTCTGATATATATAATTAATATATATATATGTATATATAATATTGAGTAGAAGTTTTATATTCTTACCCCAAAATAAACTTGGGAGATCATTTCATCGTAAGTTCCAGCGCTGGAACCATTAGGTCTTGCAAAAGGAATGAAGTCGTAAGGAAGAG
>NW_010366289.1:148855-190446 GCF_000414095.1 Morus notabilis | reverse complement strand
AGAGCGTACGGTAACTTCTCCACAGCAGCCATAAAAACATCTATACTCAACCCCGTAACTTCCGTTACGTTAGTGCTAGGATCAGTCTTCACATCAACAAACTCCTTAAAACCATCCTTCACCGGCACTCCTATTCTCAACCTCTTCTCATAATTCGCCGGAATATCCCACCCCTTCGGTACCACAGTAGACTCTCCGGGCCATATGATCGGTCCGAGATTCGACCTCGACGTCGAATATCCATAATTACTCGAACTATTCAACGACAAATTCCTTGTTAGCCCATTTTGCGGCGTCCAAAAGCCGATTACTCTTCCTCCATTGCCATTCACGTTCACTATTTGAAAAGTTGACGATTGTAATTGCCCATCAACAAGGCTGAAATCTCCGGCCAGGCCTCGGAATTTGGTGGTCGATAAGGCTTCACATAGCTTTGGACCAATTTTGGAGACCCCAAAAGAATCAAGATCAGTAGAATACTTGGCTGGTGACGCATTTACTCTCTTCTCATACGAAACTAAGCTTTTCCCATTTTCACTTTCATTCCCATTTTTTAGTACCTTCTCAACCGCCAAGGCTAATGCAAAAGCCGAATCATAAGCCCATAAGCCCATAACATTCAACTGAGCATCGATAATTGTCGGATTCTCTCTTTGGAATTTCATTTTCCAACGAATTCTAAATTGTTCAAGCTCTTCTGATTCTGGTACATAAGTCTTGATCCCCAACACTCCTTGCATCGACTCAACGACTTTAGGAGACAGTGAGTTCAACAGGTCGGTGAAATCTTGGGTTATGATCCAAACAAGACCCGGTAGGCCCATCATCCCAATCTCGTGGGCCTTGGTGAACAACCGCGAGCCCAGATCATTCCACATGTGCACAACGAACACTCGAGTTTGCATCGTCATCAGCTTGCGAAGCTCGGAAACGATTTGGTCGTCGGAGGCCGACGGCGGAATCACGCTCCGGTATGGGACTCGCGCGTCGACCTCTGGGAGTGAATCGACCAAGTAAGGAATGATTCCGTTTCCGTAGTCGGTGTCGGCGTAGATGGGGACCACTTCTCGCCAGCCAAAGGCTTTGACGAGGGAGCTTATGGGTCTGACTTGGGAGGCGTCGTTTGTTGCGGTTCTGAAGAAGTAGGGATTCCGAGGACCGGAGGAAGTCAGGGAAGGGCTTGTTGCGGAGAATGACAAAATGGGCACGTGCGCATTTTGTCCCAAGTTAATTATGAATTTGGCCTGACTCGATTTTTGTGGCCCTAGAATCGCTTGCACTTGCACGTTCTTTAGCAGGTCCAGGGCTGTACAATTATGTAATTTTCATTAAAAAAAAAAACAAAAAACAAAAGTGTTTAATGTGTAATATAAATACGTACATAATTTGTATTGATGAATGCGCGTAAAAGGATAAGGGTCATGGTTGGAGACAAACATTATTGGTGATCGGATGCTGGGAGTAATTTTTTTTTTAATAAAAAAAAATAATAAATTAGGAAAGAAAAAAAGAGGTACTATGAATTTTGTTCTTAATTTTTGTTTGGTGCAGGGTATTTTCAATCATCATTTCAAATGTCATTCAGTTTAGCTATTTTCTTATGTACGATGAATTTTGCAGGAGTGTATTTTCTTTAAAGCACCGAATCAAGTTTTGCGTACGTAGCTTATAGTCAAAAGTGTTTAATGTGAAAAAAATCAGAAATCGTACGGCAATGTTGATGATGCACTTTCTCATAAATTCAGAGGAAAAAATATAACGGAAATGAAGAAAAAAGCGTCTCTCTGATCATCATGATCAATTTATCACCGTGAATATTTAAGCTTAACTACAATCCTCATCGGTCTTGATTTCTGTATAGTTAAGGTCCATTCAAAGTAAAGACCGAAATTAATGAAGATGTTCACACACACACACACACACACACACACATATATATATATATATATATATATATATGTATACACGGAGAGAGAGAGAGAGTAAATTAATGACCTGCGCTAGCTGCACCGATGACATCACTCTTGGAGTTCCTGGTGTTGAGAATCAATCTAGTGCTGAATTGAGGATGAGAGGCATAAAACTCCGAGATCCCCATGTTGAGGCAACTTAACCAAATCTTTGCAACAGGAGTTTCAACGTCAAGAACGACACCAACTTTCACCAGAATCGTGTCGTTTTGTGCCATGGCCAAGAACACCCACGGCCATGAAGAAAGAATTAAGCCACTAAATGATATATATATATTCTGTCCTAATTTGACTTCTTTTTTTTTTTTTTTTTCTATGACTATTGGACGAAAGCTCAGACAATTATGAGTCAATATCCTTGCACCCGTTGCTCACGTTAAGAGAAACTAATAGGAAAATTACTAATTTTCTCTTTACCTGTAAAGAAAAAAAAAGGTGTATATATATGTCCTTAAATTCGTCAAAGACATTTCTCTAATTGTTATATTTTTAACTGATCATATACCGTTACTTTGACCACCTCAAAGTATATAGATAAGTGTACATATGCATATGAATATGTTTTATAAAGTCAAAGGAAATTGTCACGATCACATTACTGTCTGTCTGTAATGTATAAATACACACACACACACACACACACACATATATATAATGCTTCTCGAACGTGCGAACGATTCAAAATGTTTTCCTCGTCGATTGATTGACTACTAGGAATATTGGTCATGATCTGTTTTTTTACATGACCATGAGTTCTTTTTTTTTTTTTTATAAAAATTATAAACGATTATAAATCAATACCACCTAAATATAATTCGTTACGGTCGTATAGTCTGAATTCTGAATGAAAAAAAAAAAAAAGGGTTTAAGTTTCAAAATAATACTCGTTCAAACCATACGTACGCAAGCTCTATTACCTTGGACGAAGCTCGAGAGTCAAAGCCATCTTAATTTATTAATATTCCACAGTTTTTTTTTCTTTAAATTACTAGTTAATTTCTTTTTCTTTCAAATTCCTATTTGATTTTTCTATTCATCGTCTCTGTCTTAGTATCGTATTTCCAAGCCGTATGCATTGTCGGATTGCGTCGATTATTGACAAAGTCTTGAGGCGTAGCAGCCTTACCATCATGTTGTTGTACTAAATAAGTAAATATTTTATAAAATGATGATAAAGTATAATCTAAAACCAAACACTTAAATTATATTTTGGTATTGACGTTAACTTTGTACTTTTTTACCAAATGTATATCTATTTTTAGTCACAATAGCCTTTGACTAAGAGCATTTAGTATACATACTTATACATAAATATGAGAAAATTGCTAAACTTACTTTTAGAGTTCGTGAATTTAGAATTTTACTATTTACTTTTAATTCATACTCTTTTGACTAATATAGTTATTTAACTAAAAATGATGTTAATTAAGAATAAGGGGTAAAAATCTAGACTCATGCATTCTAAAGACTATTTGTCTTCCTTCCCCTCTAAATATTTAAGATTTTATTTCTAATTTTAAGATCAATATTCACTTTCTCACACCAAAATTCCAAAAGAATATAAATAATTTTAGTTTTATTATCTCAAATATATTTAAAACGAAATAAAATACTTCTACTTAAGGGGATAAAGTATACAAATATTACATCTACTTAAAATATTAGCGTAAAATTGTGTGTGTATAGTTTATTTATTTTGATAAGTTTGTAACTTTTAAGTAAACATTTAAAAAAGTCATCCGTTTTTTTGTTAGTGGAAAGATTTACAATTATAGAATTTATCGTTCATCGTTTAGGATATTTAACAAAAGTAGACAACGAAGGCAAAATCAGGTGTACAAGCAATTCCTAACCTACATCTCAAATTTTATTTTGGGTAACAATTTCTAGAACATATGCTGACAAAAACAAGACTATACTAGTAGAAATCTGAGATTTAACAACCGTTAATAACCGTCGTTAAAAGGTTAAACGACGGTTAGGAAAACCGTCGTCTAATCAAGAGTCGTTAAATTATTGTACGATTTAACGACGGTTTTTATATGTTGTTAAATAAGACATTAGACGTCGGTTTATAAACAAAACCGTCGTCTAAGATACTCCCAAAATGTCAAATTTTACGGTTAGGGAGCACATTAAATGACGATTTCTCCAGAAACCGTCGTTAAAAACAAATATATAACGACAATTTTAGTTAAAACCCATCGTTATATATGCCTTATGCACCAAAAAAATTAGTGTTATTTTATTGCATTTCTCACGAGTTGGCCTATTAATCCCGTAATTTATATGTATTTTGACCACAATATTAACACAAGTCATAAGTCACAGAACATAAACAAATTAATATTACATATATTCAAATCAAAATGTATACATAAATTAAATTATGTGCCCCTTTACACTATGTTATATATATGTCCTTTTACAAATTGTGCTCATTCATTTATAACTTCTACCAACTGCTCATTAGTATATGTCTCTATATTTTTTAGATCATTAACACCGACTCTCATTATATTGCGCATTTACCGTAAGACGAAGAACCCATATTCTTTGTGGCCCTTTTGTGTCAAAATTTTCTGATGATGAATACAAAATTTTAGAACATGAAAAATGGTATTCTTTAAGTTTGAATAATTTAATGAACGAAATTATGAACACTTACCTTTGATATGAGAAATTTTATGAACCCATCCGTATGGCGTTCAAACTCAAGCCTTGTTTACGCCTTCCAACCACATAACACACTAATAAATGATAAAAAAATATCAATTAATTAGTAAAAGAAATAATATAAATTAGTAGTTCAAAAGTTATAAATAATGCTAAACTTACAGGGCAATCATTCTTCTGAAGTTTATGTGTACTTTCACTGCAAGGTCCAACCACACGACCTTATCTTGTGTGGGAGATATCACGGCTAACATGCAATGTCCTCCTCCACTGTATGGCACGAAGAAAGTGCGATGGGCATCCGATTGTAACAAAAATGTACAAATGACATTTGTCCGTCGCTCTATATTCAGCTTCGCTTGGTGTGGAATTAGGACGTGAGCACCCAACATCCTAGGACATTCTCTTGATTGCACATATACCACAAGTTACTACATGAAAAAAGAAGAAGTTAGTTATACATTTAATAATAATAATAATTTATTGTGAAAAAGTAATAAGGACATGTAAGTCATTATACACACAAGACTAATTCTTGATAGGTGGTCATCCATTTGATATCATTGTTTGTCGCACATGAATCATTAAGTCTTGCAAATCTATAGGCAACCCTTGCAACTGGTTCGACAGCGGTTGTGTTACTTCCCCGTCGCTGGTGAGTCCTTGTGTCTTTTTTAACTTTTTTTGTTTCTTAGCTTTTTTCTTCGCCACCTCCAGGGATTCTCCACGGGTTCTTTTCCGTCGAAGCTTTGCTAACTTTACTCAACAATCCTAGTTCAACCAAATTCCTAGGCTAGGCAACAAATCCTCTGAGAGCGTCACCCACAGTCGTGCTATCCAATGTAGGGATAGGCAGAGGTGCGTCTCTCATATAAGTCGATTGAATAGAGACACATACATTTTCCCTCCCTAAGTGTGACACCGTGAACAACATCGGTGGGACGACTATCCATCCACACCATCCCCATCACAATAATGATGAAATTATTTTTCCCTTCTGTTGGAGCCTGAAAAATGCACTTACTACCATCACCAAGGCCTGATTAGGGGGGCTCTGCCGGTGGTGTAGCATTATGGATAGTAAAACTCTCCTTAACACTACGTCGTTGATCCATAATAAGAGTTCTGATTCCCGCTCCTATAGGTGCTGGGGTATGGCCTTGGGATGATTGCATTGCTTCCCATCTGGCCTCCATTATTTCCACCCTCTTACGCAACATTTCCAATTCTTCATCCCTTCTTAATATGTTGGTGGAATAAAAATAAGTCGACTTTTTGACAAATAAGCATTGCCCACGAACACGACCAGTATATTCTGGGTTTCCTAATGATCTAGTAAGCACATCATAAGTCCCCTGAGTTTGAAACTTTCTCCGGGACTCTTCTTCGGTGGTCCTACAAAATTTAGAACAAAAATAATATAAATTTCTTGGCATATTTCCCATTGATCGAACAAATATTAAAAAGAAAAGTAATAACTCATAATTAATTTGCCGATCTCTTCGCATTCTGGAATTTTGTAAGTTTCGTCCGGTTTTTAGTTTATGAATTGCCATAAAGTAGCTCGATCCAGCTTCTTCGTAGTGTTATGCATTCGCATCTACATTCAATTAAAAAGAATATTAAAGACTGTAATACAATCAAAAAGTAATTAATATCATTTAAAAAAGTAATTGAAGACTTACATAATCTTCCTCTGCTTTCCTATATCCCCCACGAGCATTCTCATTCGGGTACTTGTACGATCCTCTTCTCTTAGAGGCTTATTCAGAAATGGCTTGTCCATCGTCACTAAGTCTATACTCCACAAACTTCCTCTATTGCTCCGGGGTAATTGAAGGGTAGTTTCTAGCCACTTTCTTTGGGAGTTCAAAGACTTGGGGACTATCCTTTAACGGCTTTACAAATGTTGTGAATAGGTTCGACCTAAAGTCTCAAGCCATCTTTGCCACACAAGTAAGCTCGTATTTTTTTACGGTCTCAGAACCGTGTAACTTTGAACCAAATCATGCCAAATTTGATTCACGTTATCTTTATTTTCTTTATGAGTATATGAGTACACATGTTAGATAGGAATATTGATTTGGGTATTCATGCATGCATATGACTTCGTTTGACGCTCATGAAAGATAGCAAGGTTAGATTAGGTCCCTTGATTAATGATTTGAATGAAATTGGCTAACATTGGCTTAATAGGATGAACATAGGAATGATAAGGTGAAATCAAGTCTCTGGTACACTTGTGCATAGAAGTTTCCATATTTTGTCTTATTTTTGTATTTATATCTGTTTAAGTTCTATTTTATTTCATTTAGTTTGGTTGTCTAGATAAAGTTGAGTTACGATAATCGCAGTACTTGGTGGCAATTTAATACCTAATCCTTGTGGAGATGATAATCACTCACCATTTACTATCAAAACTTGACACCATACATTTATGAGCGAACAGTCCCTAACATTACTCTTACTTCAAATAATTTTAAAATTTACTATATAATTAATTTAATTTTATAAATCTATTATTTACTACAATTTTCCTAACCGAAAATAGCCCCAGATTATTTCCCCTAAACAATAGCCCTAAGTTAGAAACAATATCGATCATTGACTTGGAGGGTTTTATTTTTTCAAAATCAATTAAGTTTTTATATACTTTTATATATAGGGATATGTACCGAAGTTATAATATATATAAACTCGTCCAATTATCCAATGTGGTCATTGGTCATTTGTCAAAGCTCCTTGATGGCATTAGCGTCGT
Organism: Morus notabilis; assembly: GCF_000414095.1. NCBI lineage: Eukaryota > Viridiplantae > Streptophyta > Magnoliopsida > Rosales > Moraceae > Morus > Morus notabilis. The sequence goes on along the minus strand of NW_010366289.1, from coordinate 183,039 downwards.
TTTATTGTCCTCTTACGGGGACACGTAATTGTGATGGTAAACTAATTTCCAGTTCTTGCAAAAACAAACTAATTCCCGGTTCTTGACAAAGGTTTTGTTTAGTTTTATTTATGACATTTGTTTAGTCTGTCACGGTTTTTATTTGAGCCCCAAATATGAACTCTCATCCATAATAAACAACCACATAAAAAGAAAAACACCGAATTAGAAGCAGCCATGATTCGATAATCGAATCGATCGGTGTGTATAAAAGATAGTAGTTTGTCTTATTAACATGTCAAAGACGTTCTAATGTCACAATTGTTGACGTGTAATTACTTTGATACAAAGCCCGCATAATTATGACATTAAAAATCTATCTGTCCTTAGTTGGACCTGTCAAGTCCCTTTCAAGTCTTCAAAGCTTTTTGGAATATAATGCCTTGTGCACCTACTGGTTCCAGTTTATTAAAATTTTAGAAACTTGAAGCGTAAGGAAAACTAAATCATATCATCTAAACTGATAATTACTTCTATCAAACATTAATGTTCATGGAAATTTCCACTTGATAGAATCTTTTTTGGCGTTGTTAACTGATAATTATTGATTATGACTTTGTCTGAAATACACTAATCTATTAGCCTTGACACGATCTACTTAAAAGCAGATAAAAACATAGGAAACAAATGGAGCGATAAAAAGGAGGTAAAGTTACAAGATTTCTTTCTCTAGGTTCATGTGAAATATAAAATATTCAACTTTAATGTTCTCAAAAGTTTTTTTTTTTTTTAAACGGAAAGGTTATTAAATTAATGTTCTTTTTGTTGCTTGACAACGGATTTTAGGGTCTTTTTCTGTTTATTATGTTTTTATTTTTGGTGTGTTTTTACTATAATAACTGGAGTTTTCACTCCGTTGTCTTTTTTTATTTTTCGTGTCTGTTGAACTGGTATCTTGGCAGTATTTGGTGTAGCATTAGTGTTACGATGTTTTATCATCCATCATTCAAAAGCTTATCTTGCTTAGAGAGGTTTCATCAAATAGAGCCTTAAGTGTGCTCGATCTTAGTGTGCTGAGGTATTCTCTCATTTTTTAGCTTTAGGTGTACATTCGTTCCCCTACTGGTCATTAGCCTTCTATTGTGTTTTTTACTTTTTTTAAATGTAAGTTCCTTGACATATGAGTTTTTATTAAAAAAATAATGTTCTCAAATGTTAATATATTCAACTTTAAATGTTCTCAAAAGTTATTAAATTAATGTTCTTGAAAGTGTCAGATTCTGTCAAAATTAAAGATAAATCGTATAAAGTTATGGATAATCGTTTGTTAACCTAATAATAAAGAAATATTATCCTTTTTTATTATTAAAGTAACGAGTTAAAATAAAATAACGTGTGAAGAGAAAAAAATGGTCATGAATTAATAATCTTATGGAAATAATTAGGGTGCGTCATTCTCAAACTCATGATAATTTTTATTTTTCCCTAAATAATGTCCTAAATCCAAATTTCTCTTAATCAATTACCTTTAACAAAAAACTGAAATCAAAACCTTAGTGCAAACGTATTGGATATTGAGATATGTTCATATCGTTACTTGATCAAAACCTTCACTTACAAGATAGGGAAAAGATTACGACTTCTAGTTATATCATTGTTCAGATGTCGTTAAAGAATCTTACAAGTATATTAGCGCGTTTGGGAGCAAGAAAATTTGGACCACCATTGAACTAAAAAAATTATTGGCACAAAAAGAACGTAAAGTTCAAAAGAAATCCACTTTACTCGACCTGCAGATTTTGTTGTTTTTGGTCTTTTAATGAACAAAGTTTGTGGAAAAGGACAGCCAAGTAGGTCTGGCTCTGAACAGAAAATTGAGGAGTGTCCCAATAGTTCTCAAGTCAATTTGGTGATCGAATAGAATTTAAAACTACTAGCTTATGGCATCCTTTCCGCTCTATTACTTATTGTTACTTAAAACTAATTTATTAATGCTATTACAGTTTGAGATGCATCTGTTTCTACACTATGATTTTTTAAAGTAAAATTAGCGTATATTGACTGTTAATTTTTCATGAATCTGAGATTAACTAAAGTCTCTTTCAATGAAGATTCTGACTGACTGCAACGATTTTGATGTTTTTTTAATTCTCTTGTTGAACTTTTCATAGAAGGTTGTTCAAAGGTGCTCTTTTGAACATATCTTGGCTATGATTTTCATCATTTCATGGTCAAAGTCTGGATCTTGGGATTTTCTATTAGCACTTCCAACCTTTAAGCTAAAAGATTCAAAACTCAGGGTCTAAACTTAGAAAATAGGAATCTTGGAAAATAGAATCCTAGGAGAGTTTTGACTTTCGAGTATCATTGACTTGATTGAATCAATCATTTTGGACTAGCCAAAACCAGTCACGTGTTATATATTACTGGCTACCGTGTTCTTATCATTTGGGGCTCGCTCGATCGCTTTGCTTTCTCTCACATTAACTCAACTTTGTTTCTACTTTTGTGGTTTCTACTCAGAGGACAGCTGTAATCCGGCTGTGCTTCGTTTTATTTGGACTCGGACAGTCTGCAAATGACAAATTACAAAACACAAACCCATTCTAAGGATTACACAGATTTACGTCTTCTATGGGTTTTGTTCTCTGATCTCTACTATCCTTGACTGGATGATTCATTGCTAGATGATTTGGTCGGTTTGTTTCCGTGTGTGTGTGTGTGTGTGTGTGTGTAACCGACTTTGTAGTCAAATCGATATAAAATGGCCAAAGCTTGACTTCCAGATTGATAGACTCGAATTCTATATATTGAATGCATGCATGCAGCTACCTCAGATAAAATCTCAAGTAATTAAGAGCGCCTATATAATATATATATATATATGTGTGTATATATATTATATAGACACATAAGCGTATGTGTTCATAATCAGAGATAAAGACCAGAAGCTGGTAATCCAAATTGGGCCAATGAAACGACTCGCACTTCGAGTCCAGGAATTTTTGTACCGGAGAGGGAAGGAAATAACATATTTAAATAAGATATTTAATAAATTGTAACATATTTTTGTTAAAATAGTAGATTTTAAGTTTTAAATATTATTAAAATCCTAAACATACCTCGAAGTCTCCTTTCCACTCCTCTTTAAATTTATTTGACTATTATTAATATTTTTTTATTAGTTTAATATATTATCTCATCTTTTATTTTTAATTATATCATAATTTATTTTCTTATGTTTCCACAGTTTAAATCCCAACTTTTAAAAAGTTTCGAAACACTAATAGCATATTTACCTACGCGTAATCAAAATGGGCATAAATTAGAGTGGACAAGATTCAGAGTGAGTAGAATTTGGAGTAAAGAATCGGAGTCAGAATAAGTTGTTTACTAGGAGACATTTGGAAGGGGGATTCAGCCCCTGATTCGAATCATGATTTGTGGTTCGCTACAGTATTTTCTCTCACAAAAAATACACGTAAATCAAAAATGGTTCTAATCTCATGATTCTAATCCATGAACAAAACGTCTCCTAGTGATAGGATTCAAAGTCGGAGTCACTCCAAAACTCATTCATGCGTTTACTTACACCTAAAATCAGTATAAAATAGTGTAAAAGTACTAATATATCCTTTAAGTCAATTTTATATTTTTAATTTAAAAAATAAATTGTGTACTTATTATATTAAAATTAATCATAATTAAAATATTTAGTGTAATAATAGGATATTAAAATAATAAATATAAATTATACGATTATTTAAAATATAAAAATAAATTGTTAAAAAATTTAAATATAATAAATAAAAATAAAAAAGTGTTAAAATATTAAAATATATTATTAATTTATTAAAAAAATTAAGTACAACATTATAATATTAGGTAAATAAAATAATAAATATATGTTGTAATTATTATTTTTTGAATTTTATATTTATAAGTAAAATAGGGTATGATAGTAATTTAATGTTAATATTAGGAATGATAGTCTCAATTCCAAGAGGGGCATGGGCGTATCAATCTCATTCCTCATTCCCAAATTTGAGTGATGCCCACTAATCTCACTCTCATTTCAGGATAAAAGAGAACAAGTAAACATGAGATTGACTTGCATTTCTCACTCTCATTCTTCAATCTTGGTAAGTAAACATGCCATAATTCATATTATATTCTCAGTTCAATTTTACAATTTATTTATATATCTAAACACCGGTTCAAAATGCAATTTAAATCACAACCGTTCAAATTTTATAGTTCAAACAAAAACGGTTCAAATCACCGCAGTTTGAATTGTTCAACAAAACAGAGCCATTGGTTGCAATGTAATGGTGTATTTGCAAAAAATGAGATTTCTCACATTAACTAAAGAGGCGGTAAAAGAAAGCAAAAAAAAAAAAAAAAAATTACAAGAACAGAAGTCATAGAACTACTGAACAAGAACAATAACATCACCAATTCAAGCTTGTTACGGACATGAACATCAACGATAATTGAAATTCTAAAGAGCCAATTCCTTCCTTTTCGGAGTGAGATTTCTTCTCCTGAAATCTCAAATTCAATAGTCTGTGTTGAAGGGGTTGTATGATTTGAGGTGAAGAACCACACCAGCAATTGAGCCGGCGGCTACAGCCACAGTTATGACAAGGCAAGTCGCACTCAAGATTTGTAGGCAAAGCCATCTGGTGCTCCACTTTGGTAACATCTTCAGCACAATGTACATCTCCACAGAAGGCCAACGATGCCGTTGAAGAACGATAACAGGATCGAGATCAAGGTGGTAATGATCACAAAGATTGTCCTCCAAACCAGCCTAAAGAGGTTGAGGTTGTGGAAGCGGGACCCCGGGGGGGTGGGTTGGGGGCGGAATCCTGATCCCTCAGGTTATGAATTCACTGTCCGAGAACTTTTGTGCTGCTTGTTTCTCGATGAAGGCGAAGAGGGGTTGGCAGTAGACTTGGTATGCACCAACAAGATGGATTACGATTGCGGCGTTGGCTTTGTCTAGGAGCCAATAAGGGTTGTAGAAGCCAAAGCCAGTGAGGAGGTTTCTTGGCTATGTCTAGGAGCCGATAAGGGTTGTAGAAGCCAAAGCCAGTGAGGAGGTTTCTCGGTCCGAAAGCCGCATATCCCATGCAGCCACAAAGCATTTGTAATTAATCCTTGGATTAATAAAAGCAGAATCAGCTACCAAAGCGAGTGTCTTAATTATGCATGCATAAATATACTTTATATGGACATAGCAAAGCGAGTGTAAAATAACCAGAGTTAAAACGCCGAGAGAGAGTCCTAATATAATTGCAGATGGAACACTGTGCTTGACAGATCCATCAATCAAAAGAATCCAAGAAACGACGGCAGTGAAAGAAAAGAGAACAGTGCAAAAGACTGCTTGAGGTGTCCACCAAATGAACGAAGACATCAAATATTTTCACAATATCAAGATACAATTGTACAAGATAGCTACTTTATTTATGGAAAAAAAGTGATTTAAGGCATAGCTAAGTTCTCTAGCACTGTTTTACAGGGTCATTCAAATGAGTAAACGGACTTGTAGATCCATCTACAGTTCATTCATCTCTTGAAGCAGGATCCATCCCGGTTGAAGGATTGTCAGCAAAATATTCTTGGTGCTTCACATTTACGCCATGCTGCTCATTGAACAAAAAGAAAAATATATACAATTAATAATCGACCTTTATTTACACATGTTAATGCACTATTGTGTTTTTATCTACATATTTTGCACCTCATCTAACTCAAACTCAGATGTTCGGATACAGATATTAGTATTCCAAGAAAATGCTGTTAACTTTCCCTATTGCTTGAATCATCATTGAACAAAATACAAATCCTGACCAGTTGAGTTAAACGAAGAAAAATACACACCCAGGAATAATCTAAAGTCCCTTCATTAAATGGTTAATTTATTTTCTGCTGTTTTTTCCTTTAACAAAGAGTCCTACGCCTAGAAATGGGAGCCATAAAAGTCATTAAGACAACAACAAAAGGAAAATTTCGGTGCATACCTCTCGCAATGCCTTCGACAAGTCCTCCATTGTCAATATAAGGCGCTTTTCCTGTTTCCGCAAGAAGTTAAAAGACCGGAAAAATTAAGAGATACTATTCACAATGCAAATGTGATACCTTTTGCTGCTTATCCCTTTTGTCCTTGATGATTGATGCCTGCCTTGCTTTGCACTGCCTGCAGTAAGGTATAAACATTAAAAAATCTTCAAACACCTAAAACCAATAGAACAAGTCAGAAAAGATATTCACAACAAAAAAATTAAATTTTCAGATGATAATCCATAGAATGACTCATCTTGTGGCATCTAATGTAAGAACAGAAATTTGGCTAGGTAACTAGTTAAGCTATAGCTTTATACCTCTCGCTTCCTTTTCCCCTTTCCCTGACCCCTCTCTCAATCTTCAAAATCTAAAAAATTACAGATCTATTCCATTCTCGGAGTTCAAGAACCATATTCCCAAATCACTAGTTTGTTCACCAGAGAGAGAGAGGATGCCTTAAACGCCTATTTGTTTCTCGGAGTTCAAGAACCATATTCCCAAATCACTAGTTTGTTCACCAGACTAGCATGATAAGTATTTATGAATGTGAAAAAACCATGCACTATGGCGGGAGACTTACTGAAGAGCATCAGTGGCAACCTCTGCAACAAACTTCTGTGTGGCAACAGCCACCAACCTAATTCTGCCACAAAGGAGCAAAACAAAAAAAAAAATAATAATAAAAAAAATTTAAAAAAAAGGTCAATGCACAAGGAGCATATGACAAAAACAGTGACATTTTCTTATTTTTCAAATACACTTTAAAAACCAAAAATAGAAATTATAGGCTTCTTTGATTATGCTCAAAGGAATGTGATTACAAGAGATCTGCCACATGGAGATGTAAAAACTAACAGCCACGAGTTTTTACCTTGTGTTTAGTAAAATCTTTCAGATAAGAAAATGGTTATATTTCTAGATCATGACATCAGTTTCTAAAATTTCATTCCACTGAGGGTGCAGCTAAATAACCAAGACATGGCGCCATTCGATTAGACCCACCAAAGCAACAACATGCAAGGAGGATGAATAAAAAAAGAAACAAAGCAAAAGAAAAAAAAAATCTCCAAGCAAACGCATCCATGTCCGTCCCGTTGACCACAACCAGTTTAATTTTATGCTAATTGGATGACTAAATGTTTAGAATTAGGGGTAAATCTTTCAGCAAACAACAGAGAGAGGACAATTAGTTAACGACAGTCAATGGACAAGATAACCAACAGTTCCATATAACAAGCCATAAGTGAATAACGAAACATAAGAACTTCAAAATCAACAAATTAGCATCCCGAAAGACCACTAATTTTGCACTTAAAAATGCATTAACATCCTCCTTAAAAACTAATTTTGAACTTCGATTCAATAATTTTCTTTTTATCCAAAAATCTTGATAATCAGCTCGCCCCGTGAAATACTACAAAATTATCCTAACTTACCCTAATCCAATTGATCAGCTAGTTAGCTTAATTTCACGCATAGCCGAGCAATCATATTATACCAAAGAAGAAGAAGAAGAAGAAGAAAAAAACCCTAAAAAAAAAAAAAAACCAAAGCGGAATTAAAAGGAAAAAAAAATTGAAAAAAACAAAGCAAAGAAGTACCTACAATCGAACGTCGGGACACTGAAATCCACTCTTGGCAAGGTAATGCTCCACTAGCTCGTCGGGTATCTGAAATCAAAATGATCAGCGCAAAACATAAGAAAGGAAAAGGATTTTCGGAAATCGAAAAGGGGATTAATTGAAGAGAGAAGAAGAAAAGGACGAACAGTTGGAGTATAATCCATCAAAGAGGCGAGAAACTCTGTTAGGGCTGTGTCGTCGTCGTGTCTGCCATCGCTGGATTGCTGGTTGTGGTTCATTCTCTTCTCTTCTCTTCTCTTCTCTTCTCTTCTCTTCTTCTTCTCGTTGCCAGTGAATTCGGAAATCGGAATTTTTCTCCTTTTCTATCTACTTTATTTTTTTTCTTCTCGACAAATTTGTTAAATTGACTATCTAACAAGTTAAAATTAATAAAATGACTTTTTTATTTTTTATGAAGAATGAGCACTCAATTATTCTATGTAAAATGGTCGCTCTTGATTGTTTTAGTCATTTTATAAATAAAAAATTTTAAAAAATTATTTTGTTAATAAAATTTTTAGATAATTTTAATAAATACAAAAGTGTACTTAAGATATTTATCAGAATAAAAATTCACTCTTAAAAGAGTCAATTTTACAAAGGCATCATTTTTTAAAATGTTTATATTTTTAAGTTAAAACGATATGCCGTTTACTTGCTTCGCCGTTTGAGAAAACATGTAGTTCTCATTTGTTTTAGCTTTGCTGTCGTTTCGGATCAAAATGTCCTTTGAAGTACAAAAACGATATTAAACAAAAAAAGGCTTTATTTTAGAATTTTATTTACCCTTAACGTTAATTTCTCTATAAAGTTTGTTCTAGTTTTTCCGTCGTTGGAATACAAACCAAAATAATCAACGTTGTCTTTCGCCTATCAAAAATTCTTGTCGTTTAAGTATTATGGAGGTAGTCGTTTATCGTTCAAATGTCGTCTGTCATTTGTGTTTCAAAATCGCGGCTGTCATGTGTGTTTCAAAACCACATATCGTGCTCTAAAAATCAGGTCCTTAATAAGTGGGGAAAACGACGCGATTGTTCATTCTTTACAACTCTGCTGTTTTTTTTTCATTAAGTATTCTTTTGAATAGTAACTAAAGCAGATGTCGCTCCTTAGATAACTTTACTGTCGCGTTGAATTGAATCGAATTTTCTTTTTGTCCGTTATTCGAAAAAGAAAAGACGTCTCCTATGTCTTTATATTTTAGCGTCGTTTATGAAGATGATATGTCGTATAGAAATTCATTATCGTAATTGGTCTTCCTCTTAGACGTGTTTTGCTGCCGTTTTTATCTGTTCCTTCAAATTTCTTTTTAGTGTTACACGATTGACCGAGATGTCATAAATTTATAAAGTCCGCTATTGTTTATTATTCAAACGTGTCGTTTTTAACTTCTTGTCGTTTATGAATATAATTTGATAAACAAACTATATATGAACCAAGAACTCGTCAAATTTACAAGCTCAAGAGAAAAAAAAAAATGAACTTGTCGAATTTACTAAATTGATCAAACAGAATAATGTGCCATGACATAGGCGCACATTATTGGCTCAACGGAACCCCATGCTACATCTCCTATTCAAAAGTAACGGGCATAAAAGTTTCTTTTTTTTTCTATTTTTGTTAAATAAAACTATTTTCATTCAGTAGTACTAGAGATCGACATAAAAAACATTCATTATGATAGATAAAACAGTTAAATTACGACAGCAGAACATGAAGATTCACATAATTTCATGCAACTTTTTTTTGTTTTTATTTGTTTGTTACATAGCTGTAGTGTTTGATAAACTGAAAAGAAAGAGAAACCAGGACATGGATCTAAAACTTCTCCTTGCTATAACGTTGAATTTCGTCGAGATCAACAGCGCCAGGAGGGAAGGCAGGATCAGTAGCCGCTCTAAGAGCAGCCTTTGCCACGAAAGTAACATTAATAGGAGGATTGAACAGAGGCCCCACCAGAGGCAATTTTCTCAGAGGTTTCGCGCATTGGAGAACCTAAGATCATTTGGCACCGAGTTAGCATTCCACATCTTCAGATATTCGGTTATAGGGGGAAAAAACTCAGGTGACAAACTAGAGAGGGTCAGTCACAATTAGTGTAAATTAGAATATGGCAGCGTGCATGTTATCTATACGCTTTTACAAGCGTGTACCCTTTGTTAATCTAAAGATAAACCAGATGTTCCTATGGCTCGTATTAGTCGTATGTTTTCATATTAGCCTTTGTAAGATAGATGGGGAACATACACGCAAGAAAACGAACATACATATATTAAATAAGAAAGAATCGGCGACTAACCGTCTCCACTGGATAACCAATAACACCCAGAGGTAATTTTATGCTTCCAATACGGCGAGTTCCATAAACGAATCCAGGCCCCAAAATCACTCCTGAAAAAAGGGGTGTGTAAGTTATATAACACTGCTCTATAACTATCATATCATATCACATCATATCACCACACCAAACAATTCCCTTTGATGAAAAAAAGGGTGTTTAGTCATTCATTGAATTAAAAGCTTAAAGACACGTTACTTTCTCATTGTTCTTGTCAACTGGGAAGAATTAAATTGACAGTTAATGTAACTGAAGTTATAATGAGAAGATCAAAGAACTCACCTCCATGAGGGAATTTAGTTAGTAGCTCCACTTGAGTAGCTCTCTGCATTAACAAATAGAACTTTGTAATTTGTACAAGATCAAACCACGTCGTAACGAAGATATATCTTCCAGTCCATATAACAAATCAACCATGAATTGTACGCAGAACCATCACGGAAGCCATGTATGAAAATGTATAAAAGTTAGAAATGCTGAGGTGTACATATTGTATTTACAGTTAGTTAGGATAATATGTAATCTAGAGCTATAGTTAGCTTATTTCCTAATTTTCTGGTTAGTTAGATTTTGTTCCTAAGTTAGTGGTAAGCCAGGCTATAAATGGATTGTAAACTTTGTATATTTTTTCAGTACGTTTATTCAGAAAGAATCAATTCAGCCCAGCAGTGTTATTGTGTTTCTTTCTTCTTATTTACCTTTATGGTATCAGAGCTATTAAAGGGAATATTGAGTAGAGAGAAACAATGTCGGATGCAAGCAGGACTGATGGCTCTAAGGTAACCCCGGTTACCAATCAGCCAACTCCTAAAATTGCTCCCACTGCGCTTTCTGAAAGCACTTCTTTACAGATTACCACGCATAAACTAAATGGAAAAAATTTCCTTCAATGGTCTCAATCCATTCAAATGGTTATTAGAGGCAAAGGGAAAATAGGGTATCTAGATGGCACAAATGCCATGCCTAGTACTGATGACCCAACATTCCCAACTTGGGATACTCATAATTCCATGGTAATGGCATGGTTAATTCATTCCATGAAAGAAAAGATAGGGGAAACTTATCTATTTTTTTCCACGGCAAAGAAAATTTGGGATGTTGTAACCCTCGCCTATTCAGACCTTGAAAACTCCTCTCAGATGTTTGAATTGAGAAACATAGCACGGAGTCTAAGGCAGGGGGAGAATGATGTGACCCAATATTTTAACGACCTCACAAAGCTGTGGCAGGAACTGGACTTATTCAAAAGCTGCAACTGGAGAGATCCAGAAGATGCGGTACTTCATCAGCAAATGATCAACAAAGACAGGGTCTACGACTTCTTAGCTGGACTTAATAAGGAGTTGGACGAAGTCAGAGGACGTTTGCTAGGAATGAGACCACTTCCATCGATTGAGGAAATTTTCGCTGAAGTCTGTAGGGAAGAGTGGCGGAAGAAGGTGGTGCTGAACGAGACCACAAGTTTAGAGACTGAAAACTCAGCCATGGCAGCCAGAGGATCTCAAGGACGAGGAAACAAGAAACCTCAGTTGTGGTGTGACCACTATCAACGCCCACATCATACCAAGGAGACCTGCTGGAAGCTGCATGGAAAGCTAGAGAATTGGGTACCAAATGGACAAAGAAGCCGAGAGGCTAAAGGGCTCCAAACAGTTCAAGGTTCTAAGGCAGAAAAAAAAAATTGATAGCAATTCAGCCATGACATTTACAAAGGAGCAGATAGACCAGCTATGCAAACTTTAGCTGCCACTCAAACCGCAAATCCTCAGTCTATGGGTACCTCTTTTTTGGTACAAAAAGGTATGAACTTTACAGCTTATGGCAGTATATTAGTTAGTGGGGAACCGTAGATAGTGGACTCTGGGGCCACAGACCATATGACAGGTTGTGGGAATTTGTTCACTTCCTATACTCCTAGTCCTGGAACTCACAAAGTGAAGATAGCAGATGGCTCCTTTACAACGGTGGCTGGAATTGGGACCATTGAATTGAGTCCAAAGATCACTCTAAAATCTGTTCTCCATGTGCCAAAATTATCATGCAATTTATTATCTACTAGCAAAGTTACTAAAGATTTAAATTGTATGGTAAAAATCTCACAATCAGTTTGTATTTTTCAGGACCAGACTTCGGGGAGGACGATTGGCAGTGCTAGAGAGTTCGAAGGGTTACATTACTTCGAGAAGGATTCTAACGTGAATAGTCAAGTTCAAGCTACAGTGTGCAATACCACCGTGTCTAGGAAAGAGAAAATAATGGTGTTACACCATAAGTTAGGTCATCCTAGTTTTGCTTATTTAAAGCATTTGTTTCCATCATTGTTTCAAACTCAGGATTCCTTTCAATGTGAAGTTTGTCAATTAGCAAAACATAAAAGAGTTCTTTATCCTTCATTATCTTATCGTGGATCTTATCCTTTTATGCTTATTCATAGTGACATATGGGGTCCATCTAGAATTCGTAGCTTAACCAACAAAAGATGGTTCTTAACTTTTATAGATGATCATACAAGAATTTGTTGGGTGTATCTTTTAAAGGACAAATCTGAAACTACACAAATATTTCAAAACTTTCATTCCATGATTAAAAATCAATACAATAAGAGTATACAGATATTCCGTACTGATAATGGTACAGAATATTTCAACTCTTGCTTGTCCAACTTTACAACAAAAAATGGAATGATTCACCAAAGTTCTTGTGTAAATACACCCCAGCAAAATAGGATTTCAGAAAGAAAAAATTGCCACCTTTTAGAGGTAGCACGGGCTCTATTATTCACTTCAAATAAACTAAAAAGATTTTAGGGGGAAGCCATTTTAACTGCATGCTACTTGATAAATCGTATGCCAACACGAGTTTTAAATTTTCAAACACCAGTTAAAAAACTACTTGAGTCATATCCTGAGTCTCGTCTTTTTTCTTCCTTGGATTTTAAAATTTTTGGATGTACAGCCTTTGTACATAATCATGACCAGAATCAAAGCAAATTAGACCCTAGGTTACTCCACCACTCAAAAAGGATTTCGGTGCTATTCCCCAGAAAAAAGGAAATTTTTTACATCTATGGATTTTACTTTTTTTGAGGATCAACCGTTTTTTTCAAAAATTCTCTTCAGGGAGAGAGTATGAGTGAAGAATATTTTTTGGAGCAAAATTCGGTTGGTGATGAGAGTTATTTAAATTCTGGTGAAAACATAGTAGATTTGTGGGAATATTTTTGGGATCCTTGCTAATTTTTCTCCTATTTCCTTGAGTGAAAATTCAAATTCTAGTCCAAATTCTCAGGAAAATCAGAGTCTCACTCTAGAATCACAGGAAAATCCACAATCTACTCAAATGCAAAATTTAAATCCCACTCAAACCGTGACTGATTTAAACAAACTCTCGACCTCCAAGTCTTCCTCATTCAAACTTTGAGTCAAACTTTGAGTCAAACATGGCACCAAATTCAAATGTGAATCTAAATCCCACAAACTTATCCGAGTCAGGGGGAGTATTGCACACACAACCAGAATTCCTGACTTATTCTCGGAAGAAAAATTCAAAAAGTGACAATAATCCTAAAAATCCTCCCTGCCAACAACCCAATCCAGAGTCGGGTTCAAATACGAAAAGTGGTGATCTAGATGTGCCAATTGCTATAAGAAAAGGGTTCAGGACATGTACACAACATCCCATATCAAAATTTCTGGGATATGAAAATTTGTCTAAGTCAGTTCAAGCTCTAATAACGAACCTTGCAGACGAAGAAATCCCTAAGAATGTGGAGGATGCCCTGAAATGCCCAAATTGGATGAAGGCTATTATGGAGGAGATGAATGCCCTAGAAAAAAATAATACGTCGAAATTAGTACAGAGACCTCTGGATAAGAAACCGGTGGGCTGTAAATGGGTGTTTACCATTAAATACAAGTCAGATGGTTCAATTGAGCGCTATAAGGTGAGGCTGGTCGCCAAAGGGTATGCGCAGACATATGGGATAGACTATCAGGAGACATTTGCTCCTGTGGCCAAGATTAACTCTATTAAGAGTCTTGCTATCACTTGCAGCAAATTTAGATTGGCCACTACAATAGCTGGATGTCAAGAACGCCTTTCTGAATGGCGACTTAGAAGAAGAGGTCTACATGGAGTTGTCACCAGGCTTTGATTGTAATGAAGGCAGCGGTAAGGTATGCAAATTACAAAAATCACTATATGGGCTGAAACAGTCTCCCAGGGCCTGGTTCGACAAATTCACGAAGGCTCTAAAGGAACAAGACTACAAACGAGCTCACTCAAATCACACTATTTTCTATTGACACGTGAACGGTAAGATTGTTGTCCTTATAGTTTATGTGGACGATATAATCTTGACAGGTGATGATAAAGAGGAGATGGAGCGGATAAAACAAAAGTTGGCAACTGAGTTCGAGATGAAGGACTTGGGCAACCTCGGGTATTTTGTTAGGATCCTGAAAATCTATGCTTCATTAACAATACTAGAAATGGAAAATTACAAGATAGATGGGCGGTTTCGAGGACCCCCGACCTCCAAAATAGTGCACAGCACTAGACACTCTCTACAAATTTGATTATCCCCTCCCTAGCCACTAAACCCCTTATTTATACTCTCCTTAAGACTATTGAAAAAGACTTCTAAATATTAGGTTCCTAACATATTTTTGGGCATGGAGATTGCAAGAAGCAAACAAGGCATATTTGTTTCACAAAGAAAATATGTGTTGGACCTACTTCAAGAAACTAGAATGATAGGTTGTAAACTAGTGGACACTCCGTTCGATTCAAACTTAAAATTAGGGGAGAATTTGAACAGTGAGCCTGTGGATAGAGGGAGATACTAGCGGCTTGTTGGGAGACTTATTTACTTGTCTCACACTAGGCCAGACATAGCGTTTGCAGTGAGCCTTGTAAGCCAGTATATGCACTTGCCCACAAAGGAACACATGGAGGCTGTGTATAGAGTTCTGAAGTACCTAAAAGGCAGCCCTGGTCGAGGTCTGTTTTTCAGAAAAACCAGTGAGAGAAGTGTTGAAGTTTTCACAGATGCTGACTGGGCAGGTTCGATTGATGATATGAGATCGATTTCAGGGTATTGTATATTTGTTTGGGGAAATTTAGTAACCTGGAAGAGCAAAAAACAGCCAGTGGTGGCCAAAAGTAGTGTTGAGGCCAAGCTAAGATCTGTTGCACACGGTGTATGTGAAGTTCTTTGGCTAAAACAGTTGCTAAAAGAGCTGAAGGTTGTTGTGAAATTACCTCTGAAAGTTTATAGTGATAACAAAGCAGCAATTAGCATGTCTCACAATCCAGTTCACCATGACCGAACAAAGCATGTGGAAGTGGACAGGCATTTCATTAAAAAAACATTGAAGAGGAAGTTCTGTGTGTTTCTTATGTTTCAACTACAGAACAAAAAGCAGACATCCTTACTAAGGGACTTGTCAGACCTGCGTTCGAAAAATTGGTGTGCAAGCTGGGCATGTTTAACTTATACAACCCAGCTTGAGGGGGAGTGTAGAAAAGTTAGAAATGCTGAGGTGTACATAATGTATTTACGGTTAGTTAGGATAATATGTAATCTAGAGCTATAGTTAGCTTATTTCCTAATTTTCTAGTTAGTTAGATTTTGTTCCTAAGTTAGTGGTAAGCCAGGCTATAAATGGATTATAAACTTTGTATATTTTTTCAGTACGTTTATTCAGAAAGAATCAAGTCAGCCCAGCAGTGTTATTGTGTTTCTTTCCTCTTATTTACCTTTAGAAAACAATATTTAAAGATAATGAACAGACTAAATGAAAATAGGAGACAAATTTTACCACTTAACTATTATGCTTCAGAAAGACAAAGGATACTAATATTAAAGCGCCTTGAGTAAATACATGAAGAAAATAAAGCCAATATATCCAATACACTTGCAAACAAACCTCAAATGAAAAGTGAAAAAGATGGTACCTTTCCCTCGTAATATCCACGAAATAAAGGGGAAAATAAATGGGTCCCTTTCTTCTTTATCCCTTTCTCCTTTATTGCACTTGCAGAAGAAATGTAGACAAATCTTTTCACACCTGCAGGATTGAGATCCAGAATTCAATTTGCACAAAGAAGCGCAGGCAAACTCTGCTCGGTATTTTAGGATTAGCTGATATCTCTTCTGTCACGTTATTCTCATCCTTTTTGAGACCCTTTTTTTCTCATTTGGGGAACATCTTTCAAGGCAAACAATCCATAAGGACATGTTTGCATGTCATATATGGGAAACAGAAAGGCAGAAATGTTTCCCTTTCTCCTGGAATAAACCACATAATTACTTTTGTAGCGTTACTAAATTAATTTAGTAACTTGTAATCATGTGCAGTGGACAATTTGATACTTAAGCAAGTAGGATTTCTATTCTAAAGTTTGTGCACACGAGAAAGGGAATCTTCCTAATAGTTAAATAAACACCCCTTTCTTATTTCTTTTCCTTCATTTCCAACATCTTTCCATTTTTCATTACAATCCTCCAGAAGTTAGAAAACATGTCGTTAACCATAACTTCACAAGAGATAAACGGTATTACCAAACCATAATAAGTACAACTGAAACATTAGTATGGATTTATACCTTTTTCTGAAGCAGCTCTAATTGCATTAATATTTGCAGTCCCGTTGATCTCATACATGTGCGAATTGGGGCCCAAGCCACCGACACAAGAGATCTATAAAAGAAAGCTAAATTAGAATTGTAGACAAATCCCTTCCAGGAAAAGCAACGGAACCAATATCAAAGGCTAAGTAAATGGAGGAAGTGTATCATTTTGATAAGAAAAGTTTCCCCAATTTTAGTCAATAATTTGATTTATTTATTTGTGGAGTTATAGCTTGATTTAGAGCATGGCTACTTTAGTTTAAGAGAAAAAGGAGTTAAAATATTCCTCCTTGGCCATTCATGTACATTGAAAATGAGTTTAAAGGATTAGATACCACAGAAGTGACTCCATTCAAAGCATCCTCCCAAGAACCAGGTGATAGAAGGTCTCCTGTTGATTGAAATAAGGTTGAGAACCATCATAATATTCCAAAACCAATGCCTTTATTAGAACATATAATACAGGAAAACAGACCTTGATGCCAAGTCACGTTACTAGCCCATGAATCCTTTATGGATGATCGACCAGATCTAAGGAGGAGGAAAAGTGTAAGAAAACCAAACACTCATATCCTCAGCAGAAAAGCTCCACTTATGGGTAATAAAATTCGGGTTTTACTTTAGTCCAAACCATGACTTCTGTTGGTTATAAAAATATTTGGAGGATATAGAATAGATTCATGATGTTTAGAATGGGCCATCAGCAAATAATGACAGGAAATCATTAAAACAAGCAAACATAGTATGGTATTTCTTCATGCATCTTTTTATTATCGTCATGATTATTATCATTTTCTTTTTACAAGAAAGGTATTTCGTCATATATCATCTTCATAATTTCACAATGTCAACATCCATATCACATATACCATTCAGCATACACGCACGCATATCTATACACTTTCTAGGTTTAATCTTGAAGCAAGGTTATAGTTGTCATAATCCATACTTCACAAGTAACTGTTGATATTCCATCATCTTCTCTCTTGAAGATGCTTTCTCATAAACGCGTTTGTTTCTATTTTCTTTTATCATTATTTTGTTAGGATAAATAACGAGTTTAGTATCATACAGGCATAAAATTGGCCGCTCAGTGAACAATTATGTTAGATTCAATAGACTAACAACATCCTCTCAGACAACAACCACATATCAAGAAGCAAAAGAAAAGGGCGATGAACATGGCAAAGAATTAAACCTGCTCACGCTTGCAACAGACAAACCACGGTCTACAGCTTCTTTACAAATATGTGAGCCAATAAATCCATTCCCACCCAACACAAGTAACTGAAACAAAATAAAAAATGAAAATGAATAATAGCATAATTATTAATTCAACGGACCCTTGAATTGCCAATTCTGCGGGAAGGTAACACCCTCAACCTCATCAAACAAAATACCTTCTCTGCAGGAGGAGGGACATTGACAGTCTCCGCTTCCTCAACTTCAAAGTGTTTGTCACTGTTTGACGCAGCCATTGAACTATAAGGCACGAATAATCAGAATATAAAAAAGAATGGATAACAGATTAACTTGATGCAAGAGCAACTGAGTTAGTAAAATTGATAGTTTAATATCCACCATAACCAGCTTCACTAACTAAAACTATCAAGAGAAAACCCAGGAAGAGGTATATTTCTCTGTTTTGGCCAAAATCTAGACCAAACATATTCCTTTGCATAAGAAATCAACAGAACATACAACTTAAGGAAAAGGGAAAGACAGCCAATTATTTTCACCTATTTGTGTCCTACAGCAAATTCATGAACGAAAAAGAAACAACAATATAATAATAACCAAAAAATTATGATAGAACCATCAGGAAGAATTACGACAAGTGCACCCGAAAAGTAAACCAGAAAGAACCGGGAAAACAAAGTACTCAAAATGTTTGCCACACTTTCCCAGCAGCCAAACATTACATAACATTACTTTGGAAACAAAGACACCAACAAGAAACACGATCACAATATAACTACAAGATAAAAAAATTGCATATAAAAATTGGAATTGATTGCAGAAGATTAAGAAATTAATGAGAGCAAAAAAAGTCAAAAAGGAGAAAGATAGCTTACTAGAGCTAGGGAACTGATGATGATCGATAATGGACCAAACCAAGAAACCAGTGTCCTCATTTCAACATTTTCTCTTCCATTTTTCTATCAATAAACTTGCTGCTGTTTCAATCCACGAATGCTTGACTTATTCTCTTATACAGTTTTTGGTCAAAATTATAGCGCAAAAACATAATCAAAACTAAATTAAAAATGACAACCTTACGAACTAAAACAAGCTAAATTATCAGAGTCAAACACAACTAGTAATTAAAATATATAAAAATCCAAATTTCAAAGATAAATGTTTCTAGAAGAAGTTATAATAATACTAATAAGAATAATTTCCTATCAAGGTGGTTGTGAGAACCGCCGGCGGTGAATCTGGCAACCATCGAGGTTGGGCATTTCTCGAAACCCTGTTCGGATTGGTCTAAAATCTTCGAATCCGGCTTCGGACATTTCCCGCCAAGAAATTCATAAATCTACGAGACTTTGCCGAGTTTCCATTTTCCAAGTTTGGCGAAGCATAAATTCAGAATTTGCTCATCACGAAACTTTCGAAGCATTACGTAAATGTCGTTTGTCATTTATTTGTGGTCTTAAATTGAATTGAAATGTCGTTTATGGTCAAAATCAACAAAAATGCTGAACGGCGGTTCAGCACTGCTCCAGAATTAACTGTCATTTACGGAAAGCAATGCCGTATCTTCTTCCAATTTAGCGTGGTTAATGTCATGCAAATGACACGTTGAAATTCATTCATCGCAAATTGTCAATACGTAATTGATGACGCTTTTTATTATTCGCTTATCGATGTCATTACTTATTAGCTCCTTGAAATTTCTATTTGAACGACGCGTCGTTTTCAAAATCTTGTCGTTTCATTTATAAAATTTGATAAAGAAGCTATCCATTTTACAATTTCAAGGGGGAAAAAAAGGAACTTGCCCAATTATCAATTGATCAGACAGAATAATCAAACAAAAAAATATTGCCATAACTCGGCGCACATTATTGGCTCAACGATCCCCATACAACATCTCTGATTAACCAGTAACGAGCATGAAAGATTCTCATTTCATGCAATTTTTTTTTTCCCCGAGTTTGAAGTATTGATAAACAGAAAGAAGAAGAGAAGCAACCAAGACATGGACTTAAAACTTCTTCTGCTTATAACGTTGTATCCCGTAGACATCAACAATTCCAGGAGGGAAGACAGGATCAGTGGCCCCTCTAAGAGCAACCTTTGCAACTGAAGTGACGTTTACAGGAGGAATGAACAGAGGCCCCACCAGCGGCACTTGGCTCAGAGGTTTTGCGCGTTGGAGAACCTGCGGTTATGTCAATACAATTATGCATGCTTATTTTATAGCTTTAGATGATTTCGCTGAATTAACGTTCCACATACATTTTCAGTCGTTAGGTAGGTCAATAACAGGGGAAAAATACTCGGGTGATAAACCAGAGAGATCACCAATAGTTAGTGTCAATTCCTATGGCTAAAGAGAGACGGGAAGAACATAGAATATTTGCATCCTGCAGTGTGCCAAAACTTTCATGCACTTTATCCATTAAATGTTCAAGTGCCTGCCCTTTGTTCTGCTAAATCTATAGATAGTCCAAATGTTCCTATGGGTCGTATCGGACATCTATACATGCCGGAAAAAAGAACATAAATTGAATAAGACTCAGCGACTAACCGTCTCCAGTGGATAACCAATAACACCCAGAGGTAGTTTCATGCTTCCAACACGGCGAGTCCCATAAATGAATCCGGGCCTCAGAACCACTCCTGAAAAACAGTATGCAAGTTATATACAATCGTTATACTTGTATAGATATTGTATAGATATCCTATCGTAAAGCAAATTATCACAGTCTTTACTTCTAAGCTGAGAATATTTCTGAAATTAAAGAATTAAAGAGGACTACCACAGGCCCTCTGAAATCCATTCCGTTTGATAAAAATAAAATAAAAATAAAAAAGGTTCGCTCATTCATTAATTAAAGTTTTAAGACAGGTCGCTTTCTCGCCGAGCAAATAGGTAAAACTAAACTGCAAAACTTAATGCAACTGAGTTATATTTAAAAGATGAGAAAACTCACCCCCATAAGGGAATTTGATTAATAGCTCTGCCTCAGCGGCTCTCTGCATTCGAAAAA
This sequence comes from Morus notabilis, assembly GCF_000414095.1. Taxonomy (NCBI): domain Eukaryota; kingdom Viridiplantae; phylum Streptophyta; class Magnoliopsida; order Rosales; family Moraceae; genus Morus; species Morus notabilis. The sequence goes on along the minus strand of NW_010366289.1, from coordinate 162,175 downwards.
GATGCAAATATAACTTTATATAATATCAAACTACACCCTGAGAAAGATAAATTTTCCAGCCCATATAATTAATCAACCACCAAATTGATGTATGAAACAATATTTAATCACTACTGCATTAACATAACGGATAGACTTAATAGACACTAGAACACGAATTATACCACTTTACTATTATGCCTCAGAAAGACAAAGGAGACTGATATTAAAGCGAAAATGCTCTAGGCATACGTGAATACGTTAGAATGCAATAAGCCAATATATCCAATGCACTTGCAAAAAAAAACTTGAAACAACAAGTGATTAAGATGGTACCTTTCCCTCGTAATATCCTTGCAATAAATAATTTGCCACACCAAAGTCAGCAGCAGAGATGTAGACAAACCTTTTCACACCTGCAGGATTGAGGGACTGATTTCAATTTGCACATGGAAAACATAGGCCAGCTCTCCTCAGTATTTAGGGTTAGCCAATATCTCTGGTGCCCATGCAATTCTCATGCTTTTATAGACCCTTTTATTCTTGTTCAGGGGCAATCTTTCAAGGTAAAGAATGCACTAAGGGCATGTTTACTTGTCATAGATGGCAAAGGGAAAGGCAGGGATGTTTACCTTTCCCACCTATTCATGAGTTTACCTATAAAATGAGGACCTCTAAATTGATGGATGGGGCCCGCGTGACGTAGAGATTAAGTAAAAAGAAAGCTAATCCTAAATTACCCTCGTATAGTTTCCCTTTCAATGAACACAGAATTACTATTGTAGCCTTACTAAATTTTAACATAATTACATGCACAAGGATAATTCAGTATTTCAACTATTAGGATTCCTTTTTCTAAAGTTAGTAAACACTAGAAAGGGAATCAGATTGTTTCCAATTCCACTTTCTAATAGGTAAATAAACACCTGTCTTAATTTATTTTCTTCCGTTTCCAACATCTTTCCCTTCTCCATTACAAATTAGTAAATATCCTCTTAAGAGTTTAACAAACCATAACTTCACAAGAGACGAACAGAATTACCAAATCATAAGTACAGCTGAAACGTTAGTATGGATTCACACCTTTTTCTGAAGCAGCTCTAATTGCATTGATATTTGCAGTCCCATTGATCTTATACATGTAAGAATTGGAGCCAAAACCACCAACACAAGAGATCTATACAAAGGAAACCTTAATCAGAATAGTAGATAAATCTCAGCCCAAAAAGCAACATAACCAATATCAAAGGCTAAGCAAGTGGATGAAAGGTAGATGAAGCATCATTTAGATAAGAAAAGTTCTCCCAGTTTTAGTTAATAGTTCAATTTAGAGCAAGGTATTTTAGTAAGCTTGCTACATGAGAAATCCGCAAAGTTAATAGATGCAATTTGCAAAACTAGAAGAAAAAATCCATTTTGCTACATAACGAGTAAAGAAAAAGGATGGACGTGCACTATTAATGTCATCATACAATGAGAATGTCATCTGTACTAAGAAGTCGGCAAAACAACAGCACAACAGGCAAACTACATAGCTTCACCATTGTGCGTGTGTGACTGTGTAACAGAGACATCTCCTATCTCCTTTTTTATTTTTCTTGGCCATTCATACACACAGAAATGAGTTGAAAGGACTACATACCACAGAAGTGACCCCATTCAGAGCGTCCTCCCAAGAACCGGGTGATAGAAGGTTTCCTGCCGATTGAAATAAGGTTGAAAGCCATCATAATATTTTCAAAGCAATGTTCCCAATAGAAAACACACTACGGAAAACAAACCTTGGTGCCAAATTACGTCACTAACCCATGAATCCTGTATGGATGATCGACCGGATCTAAAAAGTGAGAAAAAAGTGTAAGGAATACATTATTAGAGTTTAAACTATAGCCATAAGAAAGTGAAAGAGCAGAAGCTGCCACTCAATAAAATCACTAAGGAGTAAGACCTTAATATTAGTTAGAAAACCAAACAGGCATATCATTCGTGGTCTTTGTTGCTCATGAAAATATTCAGGGATCTAAAGTAGACATATAGTTTTTAGAAAGGACCATCAGATCACTAGAAGCTCCTTTCTCAGAAAAGCCTTTGTTTATATTTATTTTTTTGTCATTAATTTGTTGGATAAATAAAGCCTTAATGTTATACAGGTTAAGATTGACCACTCCGTGAAGAACTATGTAGATTTAGTAGAGTAACAGCCTCCTCTCAGATAACAACCTCAAATCAAGAAGCACAAGAAAAGGTTGATAAACATGGTAAAGAATTAAACCTGCTCAGGCTTGCAACAGACAAACCGCGGTCCACAGCCTCTTTACAAACATGTGAACCAACAAATCCATTTCCACCCAACACAAGTAACTGAAACAAAATGAAAAATCAAATGGGCATTCATTCAAGATGTCCTAAACGATAAATTGCCACACTTTCTCGGTGATGCATATACCCTCGAATAAAAACAAATACCTTCTCTGTAGGAGGAGGAGGAACATTGACAGTCTCTGCCTCCTCAACTTTAAAGGGTTCGTCGACCTTATTAGATTCCGTTGACAAATATCTTTCACTGTTCGATACGCCCATTGCACTATATGGCAACAATAATCGGAATATAAGAAGAAAGGATAACAAATTCACTTGACGCAAGAGCAAGTGACTAAGGAAACTTGATTGCTTATTGCTTAATTAAACATCTAACATAAACCGCATCCAGTTTAACTAAACTACGAAGAGAAAACTCAGGCATAATTTCAAAAAATCCAGAAGCATCGCGATGAATCTCAGTACAATTAATTTCTCTCTGTTTCTTTGTGCTCATAGTTTGGAAAATCTATTTCAGGGATTAAAAAGCCAGAACTTAAAAGGCTTTGTCCAAGTTCCAGCCTTCCAGATACTACCGTTCATCCAAAGAAAGGAATGTATGTTCTAACAGTTCTCATATTTGCTCAAATTCTAGAACCAATCATATTTCGTTGAAGAAAATGGTTAAAACAAAAACAAAAAAAGACAAGAAAAAAACATATTAAATTAGCAGAACATATAATCAAGGCAAGGGGCATTTTTTTCCCTATTTATTTTCTAATGATAGAACCATCCAGAAGTTTATTAATAATAAATAAAAAAAAAGATAATTTCGGAGTCCTTATTTTCCAATCTTTTGCCACACTTTCTCGTCAGCCAAACATAACATTTAAACATTACATTGCACTTGGAAATAAAGACACCAAAGAGGCACACGATCACAGTCTAACGCACAAATTACAAATGCATATAAAATTTAAAAGTGGTACCAGAAGGCAGAAGATACAGAAATGAATAAGGAAAAAGAGAGAAGCTTACTAGAGCCTGGGAACAGTTGATCTTGAATGGATCAAACGCGAAACAAGAGTCCTCATTTCGAAATTTTCTCTGCCACAATCCCTTCTGCAATTCTAGGGTTTCTTCGTTTCTACCAATTAGTTCTTCAATTATTTCCACGCGAAGGTGGGGATTCAAAGAATAAAGGAGCAAGAAGAACAAGTAAGTCGGAAACTCGGACAGCGTAGCTGTTTCTCGCTCAAGATCGGAGCAGTTTTAGAGAGAGAGACAGAGGACACATGGCGGCTAATGCTGGTGACAGGTTTAAGTACACGTGGCTGACTCTAAGCCTAGTGATGTGATGAAACTTTTGCGAGAGGTTTTTTTGGAAAAAAATAATAAAAAGGACCTTCTACGGCTCAATATGTCAGATTTTCAGTATATTAAATTTATACAAAATCATGTAAAAATAAAAAAATACATAAATTTAATAATTAAAAAAATTTAATACGTAGCGATGCAAGAAAATCTCCAAAATAAAAATGATAAATAATAAAATAATATGTTATGAAGAAAGTCCAGCCTACGTCAAACGCACAAGAACGGTCTTTCATCGTTCCCGTTCCTGACTTTCTACGATGAGTTGATGGCCCTTGACTGCCGTTTTTGTGGGACCTACTCATCTTTATTTGATGGCGCATCCCCGAGAATCGAGATTCCCGAGACGACCAAAAGTTTCCTTGCTAATCTGGTAAGGAATTCAGTGGGGCCCTATCTTCTTGGCCCAGTCTATTATGAGCTTACAAAGACTGCTTATTGGGCCTCGTCGAAACCTGGAAGCCGATGTACCTGGGCCATACAAGATGTAACGTGGATGACCACTCTCCCATGAAGATGAGAATGGTAATCCAAAAACATTCTTATTGGGTTGCTAACAACAATCAAACAGGTACGTTTGGTAGTGATTCTTGGAGCCCAAAATTAATTTTCTAACCATCCACAGAAAATTTACATTTCATAAAAACTATAAAAAGTAATTATTTAAAAAAATTTAAAGAATTTACAGTCAAAATCAGAAGCAGTTTAAAGACAACTTTGGTTTTTAGATTGTGTGACAATCATCTTAAAATACAATTAATGAAACTTTCATAATACTCATAATACCCTAAAATCAATACTTGTATAATTACAGTTTATCAAATATTCAACTGTTTTTTGTAATAGTTATTTTTTTTAGCACAACTAACAACAATTTTTTTAAAATCTACAGCACTACTAAATTGGCCCGACGTATAATGTGTAGGGCCAATATACAGTCAGAAGTTTCAAGAGCTAGACCGTAAAATCTACCGTTGGCTTCATGTCACAAGGCCAATATACTCGGATCATCAATGTGTCAAGTTTCCAGTCAACTAAAGCCTCTTTTAGGGGAAGCTCTATGCTAAAAAATTAGTACTCTTTGACGCTTCAAATAGAGGAAAGCAAAAGAAAATCGAAATGCAAGTATACGAGAATAGTGTGTCTAGTGTGTGTAGAATAAGAATACTGATAAGAAAGTGATATCTCGGTTCTGTTTATAGGATTGAACCAACAACTGGAGTAGTTCCAATAAACTCTACAGCCATAACTCTTGGAGTTAGGGTTTGGACCATTCGACTTAATTAAGATGAGTAAATACGCCTTGTGTAGAATCACCATTTATTTTATGGCCACATATCTAAAGTTGTTACTTAGGGCTGTCATATATTATAATATTTTCCTATACTAATACTTGGTTACATTTAGTCACGAACTCTTTTTTTTTTTTTTTTAATAATCAAAGTGTATGTTTTGGTAACATTCTTCTTCATTTTTTTTTTTTTTGTTTTTCCTGGCCTTATATAGGAATTGCGGGTAGTCAAGAAGAGAAAATACTCATTTAAGTCTTCCGAGCAAGCAAGCACATACTCAATGCGGGACATATTAGGATTACGTTTGGTTCATAGATTCAGAATTATTTTCGATTTACGTGTGTTTTTTGTGAGAAAAAATATTGTAGCGAACCACAAACCATTATTCAAATCAGTGTACGAGTCCCCCAACCAAACAACCTTTAGGTTATTTTTCAATTAGTGACTTAGGTAGTTGGTGCCCTACATCTAATAGCTCTTTACACTCAAGCCTTTGTTATTTTTATAATGGCGATTCTCCGTAAAAATCTCATACTCAAATTGGCAAATGTTTTAGGCGGTCCTTTCTTCTTTTAATTTCTTCGCGCATTTTGGTTTCAGTTTCACCACTCTAATCCAAAAGGTGTCCTAAAAGGAGCTCGATTACATTTATACGCCAAAAAAGAAAAAAAAAATCAAAGGTTCTATATTTTAATCATTTTTTCTTTTTGATGTTATTTTGACTAAAATATAACATTCAAAATCATGCGTTATATATCAGTAGAAAGCTATAAAAAAAAAATCATAAAATTCAGATTTGCCTCACTCTTTTTATCCATCTCCGGATGCATGCAACACAAAGATCTCGTGGGAATCTTCACTATAGAGATGAATATGCTCAAACCATTTCAGAGAACAAAGTAGATTACATTACAGATACATAAAATCTTACAGATCATAGACAAGTATATATAAATAGTCAAAGTCACTACCCCACTGATTAGTGTATGTGTATATGTGTGTGTGTGTGTATATATATATATATATATATATATATAGCTCATCTAGACTTAACAACCATCTGTGCAACTTGGTGTCGATCGAAATGACTACACGCTAAAGAAAAAAGGATAAAATCTCCGGATATGCTTTAGGTCCAAATTATCCAAGTTGAGTATTGATTTCCCACATTTAATTTTTTTGGAGAAAGATTAGGAACTATCATATTTGTTGCAAGTGACATTGAATTTTACAATATGAGCAAACTTGTACGTCTAATCTAAATCTAGAGAGAATCGCAACAATATGAATCCACAAGAGTGGAATATCGTCCCCCTTGATACTCGATTATAAAATGTGTGTTAAACTTGCAGGTGATGATTAGACGACACTCGACTGGGAATAGCTTCCAAAAAAAGAATATGATCAAGAGCTTAGTGCGCGGCGGCTTCATATATTGGATATTGACTTTTGTTAATTAGTAATAGTTCTCGTATATCATCATCATCTACGTCTACAAATTGCAACAGTTAAAAGTGGCTGCCAAATATTACAAGTTGAAATTCGAAAAACCAACCAAAAAAAAATTAGATCCGTTAATGGAATGGAAGCTTGGCGAATTAAGGATTTTGTTCTGAAAGCGATGTCACACTATGCTGAGGTAAAAAAGCAAGACACAAATTAACATTCGATTCTGCGAATTGGATTGCTTCTATATATACACACACACACACATGAGAAAACGACGTCTAATAAGGGCACCAAATCCCGTTTTGAAAGCAATGTGATTCTTCGTATATAGCTTGAATGAAAGAAATCGTTGAGATGTGCGATTCCCTCTTTAATTTAAATGTGACACATTCGTTCCCTGATTTGAATTATGATTCGTAATGATTCGTGATTCGCTACAGTATTTTCTCTCACAAAAAATACACGTAAACCGAAAATAATTCAAATCACATGGTTTGAATCTTCCAACCAAACGTCCAGTTGTTGCAATAGTGCTACTGCTAAGAAGTTGACATAAAAATTTACTTAATAAGTAAATAAATAAATAACCCTTTAACAAATGCATGAATGCAGCATCGAAACACAGTACTGAAGATATTTGATACAGGTTGGATTTGTTAAGATTGCGTAATTCTTCACTATTCACTATCGAGAGTAATAAAATTGCTGGCAAAGGTAAATAGTCAAGAATATGCACGAGAATTATAAGTGGCAATATAACAACTATACATCTATTTTCAACCGTTTCAGTGATTCATTATGACAAGGAAAAAATATAAAATAAATCGCACATCTCTCTTGTAAAAACGGAGCCGCTTTCAACCGTTTCTTTTGATCTTTGAAACGAAGCCACTCAATTGAAAGAAATTCAGGATAATTGAAACTCCAATAAAACCAACATGTATATTAGAAATTAAATTTTTAATGACGACTTTTACTATGTAAAGGTGGTAAGTAGTGTGAAAAAAAAAAAAAATATATATATATATATATATATATAAATTGTCTCCAATCCGGTATCGGAATGAAGCGACACTTATATATTTCTTCTTTAAAATATGTATATTTTTTTTTTAAAACGTGTATATTTTCACTTAAAATATGTACATTTCATTTTATAGTAAAATATATAATATATATGTTTTAAGAGAAAATATATACATTTTAAAAATAAAATATATTTTTTAAAGAAAAAAAATACAAGTGTTGTTCCAGTTCGTCCGGTCCGATACTGGACTGAGACTTAGCCTATATTTTATATATATATATATATATTGTTTGCAGGCCAAACTGGAAGGTACATTCATCTTACATTACATGTGTACTAATTAGGGTGCTATATATAATTTTACGTTTTTAGTGGCAGCTCCCTTATCTTTAAGGGAAGAATCATGTAATGAAAAAGGTTCTCCAACGTCATAAATCCACTCAAGTGGAAGGAACATGGTGCGCCTCTTTTTCATGTTCTATATGTTGTGGCGAAAGATTCCAACACTAATCTTTCTTATGGTTTGTCGCTATTGATTAGATTAATTTCGACGCCATTAAACTTTTTAATTAAAATTTAGGGAGATTGGCCCGGATCAAGTGCCCTATGCACTATATATATATATATATATATATATATAACCATGACTATCTTTATAAATGTAATATATATATATGTGTGTGTGTGTATGACATTACATGGATATATATAATTCACATCATTGAAATATCCAGTAGATGATAGATTATGAGAAGATATTATTCTTTTTTTCTAGCCATCATGAGCAATTATTAGTAGTAACCACCACTTTTCCTTATTTGAACTTGGTGATCAAAATATAAAGCCTTAAAGCTTAATAACCCACGAAAGCACCATTAAGATAATACTAAGTACAACAATATTACCACTTAGCGATAGATGAAGCATAGATGCCATAGCGTCATATGTAATCTTCAGTACTTCGATCTTGTGTCGTGTTAATGTGATTTAACTCAGACATAACAACGTCACATCATTACTACCATGCCACCACTAATGGAATGCTCGAATATTTAACGTTAGCACAATGGGTGACATGTTATTGGTATCTCAAATTAAGGTGTCGTTCACTTCGTGGATTCGAGTTTTTAATTCGAACTGAGATGTGACATTTTTTGAGAGTTTTTTACTGTAGCAAAAAAAGTTAGATGTGACATTTTCTGAGAGTTTTTTACTGTAAAAACTTAAAACTGAAAACTCGAATCAGTGAAATGAACGAAGCTTTAAGTTTGCAGCAGATGTTGATATTTATAGTAAATCTTATTCCATCACTCCTTTTTCAACTTTAAGTAAATAGCATAATTGTTTACACTGACGTCTCAGTATGATATGTTATTATTCTTTTTTCTTTTGAATTTAGTACTGTGACTCTACGATTTTAGTAGAATGTGGGGACTATAAATTTATTGTTAGATTATGCTTGTAACCACAGTATATCGTGAGTGAATTTTGCAAAATATTAAAACGAACATATTTTGTTTGTCTGCACTAATGTCTAAGCATCGTATTTTTTATTTTTTATTTTTTAGTTTAAAGCAATAAGATTTGAATTCTACAATTTGTGGTAGAGTAATTAGTTGTGGACTATGAATTTATAATTAGGCTAGCCATATTCGTGGTCAGTACGACATATTGTGAATCTTTCAGTATGCTTTTATATAATAAACACAACACTAAAAAGAAATAAAGTTATTACATTTATATGAAAGAAATGGATGTATATTGGCTTTTTATCAATAATGAGTTTCGAATTTCATCTAATTATATACAGATATATTAACTTTTATAAAGCACCTCTAAAGTGTTGGTAATTAATAATTTATATCATAAATGATTAACAACAATCGTGATTGCTTTTAAATATAAACAAAGAGTATTTTAGAAAAGAAGATTAATTAAGTACAAAAGTGGGATCAATCCAATTTATATGATCGGATTGGATTTGTGTGAAGGAAAGGTGGGGATCCAATAATCGGGTCTAGTTTGTGCGCAAGGAAAAGTGACAAAATATAAAATTTGAAGAACCAAATTTCAACTCCTAAGTGGCCGAACAGATAGAGAATATGGCATCGTTTATTTTACCGATTCGAGTTTAGAATTCGAGTTTTATTACAGTAAAAAACTCTCAAAAACAGTCACATCTAACTTTTTTACTACAGTAAAAAACTCTCACATAAAATTATATCTCAACTCGAATTAAAAACTCAAATTAACAAACTAAACGGGCCTATATATTGACGCGATAAAGCAAACTAGCTAGAGAATCGAAACAAGTACTATCATACATATAAATATATATGTAGGATTATTTTCATAAATGTCCTTAAATTATGTACATTATTTCAAAACACTTCCTAATTTTTTAAAATAATTTTAAACACTACCATTTATATAAAACAATTCAACATACTCCCTTAATTGACGTGGATGTAATTAAAAGTTTATAAAAGGTATTTTAAAATATAATTATTAATTATTAATAAAAAAAATCAAAGACTAATGAAAAAACACCCAAAACAAAAACAGATTAAATTGATTAAACAAACAAACACAGAACCAATATATTCTTCCCGGTTCATAATCATTCTTTCCCATCTTCGATCTTGTTCTTCTTCTCCGTTTACTGAAAGAAAGTAAATATCAAAAATTTAAACCACCATTTTTCTCTCAACCCCGCTTCTCCTCTCCTTGGTAAACTGAAAAATCCCTCATTCACACACTTCACAACACCCAAAACCAATCAAATCAAAAAAATACATTCACTCAGTAGTCGTCGTGAAGCTTCCCCACAAGCCTGCCTCTCCGCCATGGCCCATCGCCCAGTTGCAGAGCCCTCTCCTTCTCTCGCCGACATGAGCAAGAAGAACTTTCCATTGCGGAAGAAAGCCCTCGCGAGGTGGAGGCGGCTTGATTGGGTTTGCTATGTGGGCGGCGCGACTGGGTTCGCGAGGTGGGCGTCGCGAGTGGCTGGAGTTCTCGAAGTGGACGGTCTGATTGGCTGGGTGGCGGGCTCACATGTTTGGCCACGAAAACTGATTAGGGTGTGGGTTTATTTTTGGGTCTGCAAGTAATAAAACCAAGAGGAAGGAGACGATCTTGTTTTGGGGTTTTTTTATGCTTTTTTTTTTTCCTATTGATTTTAATACATCAAGCTTTTTTTTCTTCTTTAATATTTTCTTTTGCTATTCTTTATTATTTTTTCAATACTTAAATCATTTTAACAGAGTTAATTAGAATTTATTGCACCAGTCAATGTCAAATGTTAATAACACCTAAGCGGTTCTGTTAAATTTATAAACAGAAATGGATGGAGAAGATTTTGACATATTTTCTATATTTTGAGTTGATTTAAAAAATTAAGGGACACAAAAATTAAAAAACACATTAAAATAAAGTACATATTTTGGGACACTTTTAAAGATAATCTTATTTATATATAAAAACAAATAGAAAACTATAGAGACAAGAGAGAGTCATTCACAATAGTGCGTTGATTAATAAATTCATGCACAAAGCTAATAAACAATAGTGGGTTTGATAAACGAGCTTGTATTAAACCGTCACAGCTGAAAAGGTAGATATATATATATATATATATATACACACACATATAAACAATAGTGCGTTTGATGAAATTCAGCATCAATGTTAACCAGCAAAAATGATTTAAGTGAATCAAGAGTGTAGTGGTTTTGTTAATTGTTTAGATGTTGTGGAAGTCAATAAACAATGTGTTTTAGATCTTGTGGATTTAAAACATAAAAGCTAAAGGGATGAGTAATCTGATCTCTTTTTCTCTTTTCCTTTTCGGCTTTTGCTAGTAGTTTAGGTAACTACTTCAAAACGAAGTTGTACTGTAGATGCGCATTCCGGATCCAATCAGCCAATTATTAAAAGGGGCACATGTCAAAAAAGACAAAAATAGTAAGAAAACGACAAAGAATTCTTTACTGATGGGATTAGTTTGAGATAATTAAGGGGATGTTTGGTTAGATGATTCAAACCGTAATTTGAATTATAGTTTATGATTCGTTATAGTGTTTTCTCTTATAAAAAATACACGTAAATTGAAAATAATTCTAATCACATGATTTTAATTCACGAACCAAACGTCTCCTAAAAGTTTTGATCATTTTTTTCTCTTTCCTTTTTTTTTGTGGCCATGGAGTCATTGAGCCCGTTTAGTTCGCTGATTCAAATTTTTAATTCAAATTGAGATGTGATTTTATATGAGTACTTTTTACTGTAACAAACAAGTTAGATGTGACTGTTTTTTAGAATTTTTTACTATAGTAAAATGCGAATTCTAAACTCAAATTAGCGAAATAAACAGGACCTTAATATGAGGCTCACATAATTTGAGTCTAAATTTATTATCGCCACTGGTTTTTCATTTAGAATTCTCTATCTTTATATATATCACGTCATTAAATAAATAATCTAAGAAAGAATTGTTGATCTCTGTTAATTCTGTATGTCAATTAAGTTCTTTTTAGATACGTTCATGTACGACTTTTTTTTTGAGTTATTCTTTTCCTAACTTAAATCATAATTTAAATTCTATTGTTATAATATTTTTCTGTTATAAAAATTTAAAATTATTTTTTTTATTATAATATTTTTTTCTTGCATGCATAATTTAAATTCTCAATTTAAATTTTAAAAAGAACAATTCCTTCTTCTTTTGTCCTCAAGCGAAAGAACCATTTAGCATTGCCTGAGATATTTACTTTTTTGTCCCTTTCCTGACAAGCCAAATATTAATTAACAAGAAACAACGCTAATTAAATTCTTTTAGATAAATGATTCCGAAAGTTAAATAATTTCAAAATAAATAAAAGTAAAAATGATATATGCGCAAATTAAATATATATATATATATTTGTAACTATGTTGGGCTTAATAAGTGTGGAATTCGAAGAATCTCTTTTCTCTCTTTGGTACAGTTCTATTTTCGCAGGTATGAACACAATAAAAAAATGTATTACGACGCATGAAAGGCGGGGACGTATAATATGGTGTGGGACAACGTCTGAAACAATAAAATAACAACGTTAGTGTAAGAAGATCGCGGCCATCGGAGAAATAAAGACGTTTAAATTATAATTTAAAATTATTTTTAATTTACGTGTATTTTTTATAAAAAAAAATATTATAATAAAATACGAATTATATAAATTATGATATAAATTTATCAACTAAACACACACATTGTTTACCATTCTTAGTGCTACAACAAATTATAAATATGAATTAATCTATGAAAAGAGATGGAAAGATAAGACAGTACGATTAATTTAATTGAGAAAAAAAAATACACCCCACAAAAGTGCGATATGATTGAGAATCCTTACTAGTGGATTGCTGTCTCTTCCCAGTTCATACCGTACCCTCCTTGGATCAACCTTTGTGCTTTATGACGTATTTTAAGCATATGTACAACACAATCATGTCATAATATATATCTATATACCTATACTTATATATGTAAACAAATACAAAACGATAGAGATGTGATCTTGTATTATACGTATATCAATGTGTATATGTATGTATATAGGGGGAGATAGGGAAGGGGCAAATGCCGGAGGCAATGGGGCCTGCTGGGGGAAGAGGTGGCAAGCAAAGCATAAAGTGGTGGGGTTTGGATGATGATGATGCGTGATAATGATATGGAGTAGATAAATGCGGCAAAATTTTACTAAAAGCTCTCGTGTTCTTTTTCATTTTCAAAGTTCCCGGGTCCCTCCTCTATCTCTTGAGCCCCTAATGTGCTAGCTTTTTTATATAAAAAAAAAAAAAAAAAAAAAAGTTTAAAAAAAAAAAAAATGTATGGATGATGGGGGTGTCATTGCCTGGTTT
>NW_010366289.1:146400-148379 GCF_000414095.1 Morus notabilis | reverse complement strand
ATATTCTTATTATTATTATTATTATTATTATTATTATTATTGTTATTATTATTATTATTATTATTATTATTATTATTTTCTACGGTATTTTTTTCTCACAAAAAACACACGTAAAATGAGAATGTTTTTGAATCATGATTCTGAATTTATAAACCAAACGTCCACTTAGACTGAAAAAATCACAAAATCACAGTTTGATTCAATTTTTGTGTTGCCCGTCCTCCATGGTTGAGTGACTATTTCCAAAACTAAAATACCAATTATCTCGGTTCGGCAGCAATCTCTCGCTATTACAACCCAGCCCAAACTGAGAACACCTAAACGATGAATTATTTTCCCCTTTATTTTCTGACCTATTCACTCGATCATTGTCGTTGATTTAATCCGGCAAAATAAAACATAAAAACGTTAAATATCTTTGTATTATCGTCCTCTTAGTTACCATGTGAACTCTCAAGTATGACATGAGATGAAGAGGAAGAAGAATGGAGAGGGTTGGAAAGATGGAGAATGTGAAGGATGAAGAGAATATTTATAATAATCTGTTATGATGTTTGGTAGGAAGGAGAAGAGTTGAAATGATAGATAATAATTATTTGTTTAATTATTATATTGTCTATTTTACTATTTGTTAATAATTTCTTTTGAGGGGTAAAAGTTTCATTTTAGTTTAATTTTTAGTGAATTGATTGCATCCTTCACTTCATAGAAGGATCCAAAATGGTGAGCCTGAATGGAAAAAGTCTCCCTCCGTATCTCCTCTCCCTCCTCTCTTTCCTCCGATCAAACAAGGAAATTACCCTCTCCCTCCACCACTCTCCCTCCATCTACATCTCCCTTCTTCCAACCAAACATAAAGTGTATATGAACACTTTTACATTATAGGTTAACGATATGCAATGTCACTCCTTTTAAGGAAAAAGAATTGCCATATGAGGGGTAAAATTCCTTTTGGTCTAAGCATGTGTAGATATAATAAAGTTTATTCCAAAAAAAAAAAAGAAGAAATTAGAAGTATTGTTAGTAATTTGCTTTTTAATTAATAGCTCTAATTAAGAAATATTCATAATTGAATCATTTAACAAAGAGATCACGGCTACGGCCTACTACCCTCAAATCTAACTCTATCATGCTCCACTCTTATCAAATTTGTTCTACATTCCGATATCAAGTTCAAAATAATATTGGTTTCCTTTTAAAAAAAATACAAAATATGTATTGGTTAATTAGCAATAAGGTGGTGCTAATTAATGGTTAAGAAACAACAATAGGGTTGTTAAGGGAAAAAAAAGGGGTAATAGTCGCATGATAGAGCTTATTCCCCCGACTCTGGACCTGAAATATCGGTCACAAGCACAACGCAGGATAGCAACAGAGCACACACAATTGATGAATTGCTGACATTCTGCGGTTATTTCTTGAAGTACGTGAGAACCAGTTTTCGTATGATCATTAATGCGACTTCTCTACCAAGCAATCTCTCTCAAAGTTAGAAAAAGATTTCGATACATTCATTAAAAAAATAAAAAAAAAATAAAAAAAAAACTCTCTAAAGTAAATAATATGTATATTTATGAACGTTAAAATCAGTTAAAATTACTTAATTTTTCATACGAAACGATACGCATATGTATATATTATACTCTAAGTATATTAGCGGAGTGTCATCGTTATCTCTTTTTAGTCTTAGAAGACGTTTGGTTCATAGATTAGAATCATGTTATTATAATTATTTTTTATTTACGTGTATTTTTTGTGAAAAAAAACACTGTAACGAATCATAAATTATAATTCAAATCATAGTTTAAATCCTCCAATCAAACGTCTCCTTAATTTACTGAATCTTTAAGTTTTCCGCCTAAGTCCTATCATTGACATATTTACACGTCAGTACTTTACCAGCGGGGCCAGTTTGGCCTTCTAATATTAACGGAAGATATCTCAAATCCAAAACTCGTATATAATGCACAGAGCAGAAT
>NW_010366289.1:99919-146112 GCF_000414095.1 Morus notabilis | reverse complement strand
ATATATATATATATATATATAGTGACTCCTCGAATTTGGTTAAGTTTGCCCTTTTTATGATCAAGGTGAACATGTTATACGTCACCCCCACAAAACAATCCCTTCTAGAGAGAAAAAAAAAAAATCCATTAGTCTAGTGGAGGTTTAGAATAATAAATGAAGCATCCAAAGCTATATCTGAAAAAGCAAGATTATAGATAATAAAGAATTGTTGCTATTTGCTAATCATTTTCTTTAAACATTCACTGTGCTCTAGAAATTACTGTCTGATCCGTAAGAGACAAATCGATATATCTCATTTGTGCAAGAGATCACAATTTCATTTATCACCAAGCGAGCACATTATGAAAGTGAAGTCCTCCAATATCAGTTAAAATATTATATATGTATAAGGATTAATTTCAAAAATTTCCTTGTAACCCTTTTAACACTTTACACTTCAAATTTTAAAAAGTAACATCCGTTCTTTTAAAACTTTATTTCGTTAACAAGTTTTACCCTCTGTTACAATGAGTGACGAAATTGTCACTTGTCACTTATTTAGTGAGAATTAAAAGTGCAATTACATTTATGCCCTCTTAATCATATAATTCCTTATTTTTAAATTATATATAATTCTTTACTCTTTTCATTTTCGTTTTTTTATTTTTATTTTTGCTTTCATTGTTATCATTACGTCAAAAAAAATGGAAGATCGTGAGATCTTCTCCACCTTCAAGGAGTGTGCCTCCCCTGCATATAAAGGAGCTCCACACATGAATATTATACACAAACCAATCATACAAACCCAAAAAACTAATGTCTTGAGCTTCTGAAAAAACCATATATATGATTAAAGAACAAATGAAATACTCAAACATTGCGCCTCATTTTCCTGCAATTTCTCACCCGTCAAACCAAACAGAGGAGATATGATAGAGAGAGAGAGAAAATAAACCAGGCCACATTGGGCTAATCTCGGAAAACCAGCCGGGGATGATGGCGGAGATAGAGTTGGGGGCTTTGGCGGCGGCGGTGGCATCCATGGGAACGCTATTTGTAGAGCCAACAACGAACTCTTCGGCCATGGATTTCCTTTCGTTTTTCTGTCAAAACCTAAGCTTTCAAAATGAGAGGTTCTGATATTGGTTTTGATCTGTGGGAGATTGGTCTTCATGTTAAAATGGTTTTTTAACACATTTGAGTTTTTTAATAACCTAGGTTTTACAGGTTAATTTACGATAATATCCTCATCAGATGGGTCATGTACTTGACACGTGACGATTTTCGTCACTCATTGTAACAAAATGATAAAACTTGTTAACGGAACAAAATTCAGGAGGAACGAATGTTACTTTTTAAAATTTAAAAAATAAAGTGTTAAAATGATCATAATTCGAGAGGAATTTTTAAAATTAATCATCTATATAATTATATGCCCTCCAATCGACCATTATTCAAATTGGGAAAATGATTTCTAGTCCGAGCCTCAGAAATCACCCCTTGCATAATCAATTTAAATTTTTTGACATTATAATAATAATATAAAAAAAAGTGTTCACATAAAATTGAACCCTAGCAATAGTAAAAAAGTATTTTCTCCAATTGAATTATATAACACTCGAATTCATTTGAAGAAATATTGTAATGAACACTAGCGAAAAGACGAAAAGAATAGCAAACATTTGGACCCAAATACAGAGTACAGTTTTTTTTTTTTTTTGCTTGAAAATACAGGGTATAGTTTTTAAAAAAAAAATAAAATACAGGTACATTTTTTTGTACCTTTATCGTGATAAATGGTCCAAACAACAGTTCCCAAAAGGGCCCATTTGATTCCAACGAACTAAAATATAAGTCAGATATCTTTCCATCCACGTAACGACACTCTATTGGTCATGTCCAATGTAGGCCCATCCCAATTATTCGCTTTAAGACGCTTAGCCCCACAAGCTCACCGGTAGATGAAAGCTTCTTAACGCAGAGGATCCAAGATTTAAGGGTTCTGCCCTCTTTTTGGTGCTCTCTCAACAGCAAAACACGGCCAAGTCCGTGAACCCAATAATTCTACTTAATTATATTTACGTGCGTCTTTTAAATTATTTTCCTTTAACAAAAAGAGAAAAAAAGAAAAAAAAAAAAAAAAAAAAAAAAAAGCGAGGAAAAAAAAAAAAAAAAAAGCCACTCTTATCTCACTCACGCGCACTCACTTTCCCCCGCTATAAATTCCCGCTCCACCATCTTTCTCTCCCCAAGCTCCAAAAATCACAGTCTTCTTCTTCTTCTTCATTTCTCTCTTCCCTTTCTAAACCCACCAGGAAAAAAAAAAAAACCCTTTTTTTGACAACTCAATTCAAAAGCAAAACTTTAAAATGAGAACCATTACTACTGCCATGGCCGTCTCAACCGCGCAAAGCAAAGAGGCCAACACGTTAGCGCCGAGCGCGGCGGCGGCGGGTCAGCGGTCGCCGTGGCACTCGCCGGTGCCGTACCTCTTCGGAGGACTGGCGGCGATGCTAGGGCTGATCGCCTTCGCGCTGCTGATATTGGCCTGCTCTTACTGGAGGCTCACCGGCCAAATGGAAGCCGACAGATCGGAAGGCCAGAACAGAGACATCGAGAGCGGCGCCGGAGCTGAGAAGGATGACGCGGCGGATTCCGCCGATAAGTCTCTGAAGGTTTACGAGGAGAAGATTTTGGTCATTATGGCTGGCGACGAGAACCCCACCTTTTTGGCCACCCCAGTTTGCGCTAAAGTCTCCTCTTTTGGCGACGGAAATGGGAAGGAGATTGAGAACAGAGAAGGAGAGAAGGGAGAGAAGGAGAATTCCGATGAGAAAGTTAAGAAAGAAGAGGAGGAGATCAGTACTGATGTTGATCATGATCATGATCATCACCGTGATCATCAGGCTCTGGATCATGATGCGGAAAACCAGTGATGATCAGCTGGTTAGCGGTTTTTGTTCATCCGTTTTTTAAGTTTGTTTTTTTTATCATCCTATGGGTACTTTTGGCTCCCTTTTGAGAGAGTGTTTTTCTTCTTCTTGTTTTGGGTTTTGGGATTCTGGGAAATTTTCCTTCCATATCGGGAAATGTAAATTTTGTTGAGACAAGTAGACGATGGGAGAATTTATCCCTCCAGCTAATGACAGCCAAACTATACAAAATAGAGTCATTATGATTCATGGTTCCCTCTGCTTTTTTACTTCGTTCCATGCAGTATTTACAGTTGGCAAATACGTTTCTCTCTAGTCACCACACACAGCGAGTTTTTTTTTTTTTTTTTTTTTTTTTTCTTTTAACAAAAAAAAAAGGAAAAGAAAAATTCAATCAAATTATCATGCCAAAAGACATGCTTTAGTTTTGATTATATCAAAATTGAAAAACACGGGTCTAGAGGAAATATTAAATACATGCCGTCAATAGTAAGTGCTATAAACGAAGGGAATAGCTCCATTAATGAATTATAAAAAATAAAAAAAAAACACACACACACACACACACATTAATGAAACTTTGCCTTCACGAAATGTGAGATAGTGGGTAGTGCAAAATTATTTTTTTATGTTTTAATTTCGACAGCATTGACATTTAACAATGCACGGAAAGGAAAAGCCTTGGGATAACATTGCTTATCGTGGAATATATCTTTTTTCTAATTGGAGACATTTTTTTAAGTCACTTCCTAAGAAGCATTTGAAACAAAGAGAAAAAAGGAATAAAGCAGTGGAAACGACGACATATTCTTTCAAACAAGTAAGAGGGCGTTTATGTAATTTCCCTTCGCCGGGAAAATTTCCCGGTGGCCGGTGAAGTGGACAGGCCGGCTAACCGCGGAGAAAGGCAATTGAATTGAAGTTGGGGGTACGAGAAAGATGAGATCTGAGATTACCTACTTTCTTGGGAGAAACAAGGGTACACGTGTTAAATTTTAAGTGGTGGGTGGGTTGTTGGGAAGCTGCGTGTGAAGCTAAAAGCAGCTGGGCTTGTTGTTGGTACAGTTGTCCGTGCTCTGCGGCGACCCGAAGCCGCGTTGCTCTTTTAATGCTATGTTGTAACTTGTAAGGCCTATAAGAGCATTCAATATTTTCTTAGTATTCACTTTTTTTTTCCTTTTTTAATTATTTGCTGAACTTACTAGTATATATTCATTGGAGCTTTTTTAGGATGCTCTCAGTTAAAACTGTTGAATTAAATAAAAATAATATTAAATTTAAAAAAATATGTAAATATATAATTTTTTTATATAAATTTGAGGATTAAAAATAAAAAATTAATAGTTTATTTTTTTTAATCTTATTAAGAAGCTCTTTTTTTCTTGAAAAGTATTTAGGGGATGTTTGGTTGGAGAATTTAAACCATGATTTGAATCATGGTTCATAGTTTATTATAGTATTTTCTCTCACAAAAAATACAAGTAAATAAAAAATAATTCTAATCACGTGATTTTAATTAATGAACTAAATGTCTCTTTATTTAGTGATTAATCCCCTAAGCCCAACCAAAAAAAAAAACAAAACAAAACATTTGGGGAAACTATAAAAGCAGTTGAGGAAGCAAGCAACGTGCTGGCGTACAACTATGGAGCCCCCAATAATTTTATTTCAATATAGTTTCTTTTCGTCTCACCCGTTCAGATTGTTGATTAAAATGCATGTGAAACTCATAAAACATGAAGTTGTAGTACCTCCACAAAAATATTAGCACCTCATTTTTTTTTTTTAAACAAAGCGGGACACAAAAAAAATCAGTTGAATGCGATGTTTTTTTGTTTTTGTTTTTGTGAATTTAACGGAGAGCGTAATGAAGATTGCACTGTTAGAGAATTCAAACCATGTTAGTCATTTTATATTTTTAGTTAAAATAATTAATGATTTAACTTTTTTTTTTTAACTTTTCTCAACTTTAATTATTAGCTAAATAGTTAGCTATTTTAGCTAAAAGATTTTTCACTAGCTAATATAACTAGTAAGAAATGACTAATTATTTTATTTTTTATTTTGACATAAAATAAAAGTTTAAAAAAAGTTATTTATATTTTAAACTCAAATTTTTTTTAAAATAATCTATGTTTTGTTAAAATATAAAATATAATTAGAGTGACTTATTAAAAAATTATTAGCTAAAATAGTTTTCTAACTATTTTAATTAAAATTTAGAAATCTGCCTTAGAGATGCTCTTTTTTAAAACCTAAAGTTGGGCTTGAAACAAATTAAAGTGCACCAATGAGTACAATGTCTGAGTGGTTTCAAGAGCAATGCTCGGTGGAATGTACTATGTAGTGTGTGAGATTTCAGTGAGAAATATACAAATGCAATTTCAGAAATAGTCTAATAATGTTTCTAAAAAATATTCATTTTCATCTTCATATTCAAAAGAAAACCATTTGAAAACGTAACTAAACAAGTCCTTAAAATACGTCATCACTTTAAATGAACAACTGCTTATGTTGTAAGGGACACGTTCTCATTGTTTTCATGTTTATGTCATGGATATAGAGTTTCGAATTTGTACCATACAAATGAACTCGTTAAAGGTCAATAAAACTGACATAAATTAGAACCAAAATAAAATTGTGGCATAGATCTAAAGGTATATAAAAATATATGACGCCTAATTTTCTTTGAATTAATGTTGATATATATCGTCCGTTGCTTCTTCTGGCCATTTACCGCTTCGCTCGGTGGGTCGGTGTATTGTGGGGAACGGGGTCATTTGCCCAAAACTTGGCTTCCATTGCAAGTAGTAAGTCAACTTCAACACTTTTGGGCCATAAACTCAATGAATTGGCCCAACTCCTTTCATGCTCGGCTTCAAGAAGTCTTAAAAGAAGATTGCTTTGTTCATCTAATATCAGGTAAATTTATTCCGAGAAAATAAGAGTGAATCTCATATTTACTTATCAAGATTGAGATACGAGAGTCAATCTCATATTTACTCATATATTTTTTTATTCTTAAATTTGAGTGAGATTGGTGAGCTCAACTTAAATTTAAAATTAAGGATGGAGATTGACAATCTCATACTCCAATGAGATTGAGATTCCCATTCATGATATTAATATTAAATTACTATTATAACCCTAATTTACTTATAAATATAAAATTCAAAAAATAATAATTACATCATATATTTATTATATTATTTGCCTAATATTATACTATTAACCTAATTATTGTTAACTTTAATATAATAAATATGTACTTTATTTTGTTTAATAAATGAATAATATATTTTAAATTTTTAACACTATATTTTATTTTTATTTATGTTATTTAAATTTTAGCAATTTATTTTTATATTTTAAATAATTGTACAATTTATATTTATTATTTTATTACTCTATTATTATACTAAATAGTTTAATTATAATTAATTTTAATATAATAAGTACACAATTTATTTTTTAAATTGAAAATATAACATTGATTTAAATGGTATATTAGTACTTTCACACTAATTCATTCTAATTCTAGGTGTAAGTGCATGAATGACATTTGGAGTGACTCTGATTCCAAATCCTGTCACTAAGTAAATAAATTATTCCCGACTCTGATTCCTCATTCCAAATCCTACCACCCCAAATCCTACTCACTCTGATTACGCGTAGGTAAACATGTCATTAGAGTGTGTGGGTCTAGATTTTTTCCTCTTACTCTTGATTAATACCCTTTTGACTAATATAATTATTTAATTAAAATAATATTAATACTCTTTTTTTAAGGTAATATTAATATTTTTTAACTAATATAATTATTTGACTAAAAAGATATTAATAAAAAAATAAAAGATAAAAATTTAAATTTATACGCTTTAAAAAGTATTTGTCACCTTTCCTCATTTATCACCTAGATTCAAAAAAATCAAGATGGAAAGTTTTATTAGTCTAGGTGTACAATCAGCGGGATATTTGATTGATAGCAAACTAGAGTGCACAAAAGTAATTTATTACTTAATATAGAAAACGGTAATTAAGTATTTAGTCAAGAAAAGTCAATCAACAGACTCAAATCACACGTTTAATTTTTAATATTTTAATCAATATCTAATTAATTAAATTGTGATGCAGCATTTAATAAATTTAAATATCAAGTCAAGGAAAAATTAGTTAAAAAATTCTTTAATTTTTTAAATAATGTGACATAACCTAATTGATTTGACATCATTTTAAACACTAGACAATAATTTGAATCCTTTTGAGACTAGTTTCAAAGCAACAAGAATCCTGACGTTGCATCAAGAGAACAAACATCGAACAGATTTGTTGTTGCCATTCTGACTGCTACAACTTGTAAACTGGCATTTCAAAGCCATCCTCACCATTAGTTGTAGGCTTGTAGCATAAACTTTCGGACATCAAAAAATTATCCCCCACTGATTAGCCCAAAAAAAAAAAAAAAAAAAACCATTTTTTCTGCATAGTTCATCCAAGCTTTAGCCCATTCTTCCTGGAGTTTCACCGTGCCTTGAACCAAAACTGCAAAGAAAAAAAATTAGGGATTTCGTAATTTCAATGCCGTAAATCAATTGACTTCCTTCTGAATTGTTGAGATTACATGCATGCTGATGTTTTAAGTACCACGAGCCTAACAATTGTTGTTTCTCATTATCCATATCCACATGAAGAATGGGGGGTTTTTTTTTTTTTGGGTGTTTCGGTGCCCGTTTCGACCATTTTTTTTCCCTTTTTCAATTGCCACCTTTTTTTAAGCTTCTTTCTTTCTTTCTTAAAAAAAAAAAAAAAAAAAAAATCCCCATTTTTTCTCTCTTTTTCCTTTTTTTTTTTTTTTTTGTCTATCCTTTTCACATTTTTATCTTTTTTTTCCTTATTATACTTTACACCGAGTTACCCACTGGTATCCCGTTGGATTACCGGTTAAGAATTAACGGTATATTTGAAATCAAGTTGTGAAGTGTTTGTTGTGTTTTGTAAGCATGAGTATAACACTTGAATGAAAGGACACACGAGATTTATAGTGGTTCACTCTGTTAATGAAGAGCTACATCCACTTATGTATGATAAACTTCTCTTGGACTCTTTACAATTTACATGCACGTATATTCTCTATCGCCTAATCCTCCAAAGGTCCCTTTAGTGTATGGGGCTTTGCCCCTTTTATAGCTCAAGCTTTCTTCGTGGGTGGTTTTCCTTCGTAGGTAGAAGTACTCGAGTGGCCTATCTTTCTAGGCTAAGACTGTAGCCCACTAATCACCTTTTGGATTGTTCACTCAGCCAATTAGTCTTCTATTACGGCTCTGTGAATTCTTGTAATCTCTTACTGCCCACTGCAGGACGGTTTAGGGGTTTGCAATTAATGCCCGTATTGCAGATGTCTCCACCCTTAGACGCAACTTGTGATGTCAGGCTTTTTTCTGAAGAGCGTTCTCCTCGGCGTCTGTGTCGCGCAGGCCTTATGTTCTCTCCTTCTGAAGGTTGTTGCATAAGTTTGGCGGCACAATTGGTCGACGCCTTAATTTGTGCCTTTCTTTGCAACGTCGAGGGTAGTCAAACTCCAAGCGCCAAGGGTAGTCGAACTCCAGGCGTCGAGGGTTGCCACCTTTTGAGGGAAAGTAGGGCCACGCGTCACGCTATCGCCGTTTCACATGTCACCCACATTTTTCCACACAACATCTTCTTCTTTTGTTTTTTCATTATTATACTTTTTTATCATATTATACTTTTAAAAAAATCTAAATGTGGTCCTAATAAAAATGGTTTCAACTAATAAATCCTAACAGAAGAAGTTTTTATGTTAACATCACATATTTTGGGGGAAACAAATATCACTTTTAAAGTTCAATAAATAATAAAATGAGAGATGGTAGGATGCACTATTACTTTAGACCTATAAAATTGAATCCTTCCATTAGTGGAAGCACAAAATCCATTTGTTTAAGTTCATAAACATTTTTTATCATTATAAAACTATTAATAAAAATGACAATATGATAATTAAACAAATAATTATTCATCCATACTTTCAACTTTTACTCCCTCCTATACAACTACATACATTTTTTTTAAATAAAGTAGGGAATATTATTGATCACGAATAATATCATTAAGTACAATGCAACTAATGCTAGCCTCTATTGCTCAATCAGGAGGATCTTGGATCAATTGAACTACAGTGATTGCGTCAGATTCAACAAGCCAATCATAATAACCATTATGATGGGCAAACTATACACCTTCCCGAATGGCCAAGAACTCTGCAACATGCATACATGGTTATAGGATTCTTTTTATTTTTCATATTCTCTATCATTTCTTTTTAGAGAAAAATACACGATCTATCATGTTTTTATATGCAGACATATTTATTGTGTTTAAAATAGTTTTTGTTTTTATTTTTAACGTTTTTCAATAACAAAAAAATGAAAACGATTCTAAAACGGCGGCGTTTGACACAATTAAAGATAAAAAATAAAAATAAAAATGATTTTTTAGTTTAGTGTAAAATATGAGAGAAATAAAAAATGACTTTTAGTCATTTTTCATTTTTTGTTTTTGTTTTCTCCTCTCTCAAGTAGAGAGAGATACATTGATGAGTTTTTTTTTTTATACTGAAAACAATCTCTTAATAAAACTATCAAACACATTTTCAAAAATAATTTATGTATGAGATTGAAAACGTTTTCATTTCTATTTTCATATAAAAAATAAAATCATTTTGAGACGAATTCCAAACGCACCCGTAATTTTAAATAATTAGATGTTATCATAACTTTTTATTTTCTCTTTATTAATTAAATGACAATTATCCATTTTTTTAACGGAGTGATGTAAATAATATTTTTTACTACATTGAGTGGTATTTTTATTTTTTCCCCTTCTTTCCACCCTTCTAACTAAACAAAGCCCGATAGTGTGTTTTATTGGAGGGAAATTAAAAAGAGAGAGAGGGATGAAGGGAGATACCCAATTCATTATTTAGTCGGAGGGATAAAAGAAAAAGATAATAAGATGAAGGGGTGAAGTCTTCGTCCAAATCCACCAAATTGAATCATTCATATTATGGAAGGCTTCAAAAAATACATGAGATTCAAATAAATAAATACTATGGGGTTGTTCTTCTGATAACAAAACTAAAAAAAAGTCAACTCGAGTTATAACTTTATTCGAGTTTATATTCTTTTAAGTTTGAACTCGAGTTTGAGAAACTCGAACTCAAATTAATAAACATTGTTTTTTTTTATTCTTAAAAATGCTATAATTTTTTCGTTTTAATCCTGATTGAGATGATTTTTTTCTATGCGTTGACAATGAAAAGACGAATAAAATCTGACCCATATACCCTATTAAAATTTTTCATCAGCATTGAGATTTTATTAAAATACTATCTAAATATAAATTCAAGTTTTGAATCACTCAAACACAAACTCAAAAAGATTCTTATCTCAAACCATAACTCAAATGTACACAACCAAATACAAACTCAAATTATAACTCAAACTCAACTCAAAAATTATACTCAAGTTTTTTATAAAAGAACAAGCCCTATATTACCCTTCAAAAATTCTCTCTTACCAAACAATAAGAAGTTGTCGTCATCTTTTCATCATTTATATTATCCATTCCCCTAACCAAATAGAGCAATTAGCATGTATAAACGAAGACTTGTGTATTGAAGTTGGAGGGAAGTATAGAAACGAAGATAAAGATATAATTTGTGTTTGTGTACACACACGTGATACATATACACACACGTGATACATACACACTCACGCAAGCGCGAGCGAGCCAATCCCTTGTGCCTATCGCAGGACGCGTCAGCCATTAGGAAAAGGTGCTAAGGTCCCCCACAGACATCACATCTATCGTGAATACCCAACTTGGCAATGGGTACCAATTAATGTGGTCCTCACTAGTAGGACATAATTTGCATATTATTGAGGGAAAGCCAAAGTGGAATTTTTTATTTTTTATTTTCCCTTCTTTCTTTTTCCTGGCTCTCGCCGATCCTTTTGTCAAAATGAGAATTAAAAAATTATACCAAAAAAATCTCATCTTCTGGTTCTGGCTAAGCCTGTCCTACGTGTTACCTCTCCATTCGCCGCACCCTAGATCTCCATGGTCCCACCCGATGGACGCGTGTACATAATCAAAAGCAGAGAGAGAGAGAGTATAGTGGGACTTTCATTTGGTTGCTCAGCTCTGGAGTAGTTATGGCGTCTAAGCTGTGCGATTCGTGCAAGTCGGCGACGGCGACTCTGTTCTGCCGTGCCGACGCGGCGTTCCTCTGCGTCAACTGTGACGCCAACGTCCACGCCGCCAACAAGCTCGCTTCCCGCCACGCGCGCGTCTGGGTCTGCGAGGTATGCGAGCAAGCCCCGGCTCATGTCACGTGCAAGGCCGACGCCGCCGCCCTCTGCGTCACGTGCGACCGCGACATCCACTCCGCCAACCCCCTCGCCCGCCGCCACGAGCGCGTTCCCGTCACGCCCCTCTACGAACGGGTGAGCTCGGCCAAGTCCGGCACCGTTAACTTCCTTAGCGACCGGTTCGTCTCCGACGACGGAGACGCAGACGCCGAGGCCAGCACCGAGGAGGCAGAGGCCGCCTCGTGGCTGCTCCCGAACCCTAAGGCCGTAGAGAGCCCGGATCTGAATTCTGGCCAGTATACCTTCCCCGAGATGGAGCCGTACTTAGATCTGGACTACGGACCAGTCGATCTGAAGCTGGAAGCGCATGAACAGAACAGTTCCGGCACCGATGGAGTCGTTCCGGTCCACAACAAGAGCCCCCAGGCTCCGATCGTCAACGAGCCATGTTTCGACCTCGACTTTTCGGCGTCCAAGCCTTTCGTCTACGGCTACAACGCGCACTGCCTCAGCCATAGCGTAAGTTCTTCAAAATTCTCTCAAAAGTCGTTTTAAATTCTGTTTGGTTGCCTAGAAAATAAAATGAGTTTTGTTCATGTTTCTTTCACAGGTATCATCGTCCTCTCTAGATGTAGGCGTTGTTCCTGACGGAAACGCGATCACCGACATATCGGACGCGTACACAACGCCGATGAACTCTGGAGTGGATTCGTCGGCGCGTCATCCGGTGCAGATATCGGCGGCAGATCGGGAAGCTAGGGTTTTGAGGTACAGAGAGAAGAGGAAGAACAGAAAGTTTGAGAAGACGATCCGTTACGCGTCTCGGAAAGCGTACGCCGAGACGAGGCCGCGAATCAAAGGAAGGTTCGCGAAGCGGACGGAGGTGGAGCTCGATGTTGACCGTATCTCAGGATATGGCGTCGTTCCGACGTTTTGAAAACGGCGACGGTGCTGTAATTGTTTTGTTTTGTCTACTTTTTGATGTTTTTGTATATATAGTTGTAGTAGGCAACGGAGTTTGATCGATGGTATCACGACCGTCGATTTTTTTTCGTGGCTTACGTAGTAATGACTTTTGCTTCTGTAATATGACTGATGATGAGCAATTTTTAGCTATGAATCTATATATTTGCTGTGCAAGAAAGAATGGTTTTGCCGTTTTGAGGTTTTGAGAATTTGAGCGGAATTGTTTCGGTAAGAGGGAATGGTTAAGCATGGATTATTACTTAAAATAATTTTCCAGTTTTCGCACTTTTTAGGACATTCTAGTCTATTCTACTTCTTATCTACATAATATTAGGCTATATATATATATATATATATATATATGTGTGTGTGTGTGTGTGTATAGGATTTTAAGTTTTCTCATGTTTGAAAATAGAAAAATAATGGAGAAAAATTGGAAGAATAAGTAGGGGTGAAATTCGGTCGGGTATTAATTTTTTTTATAAAATTTGGGCTAGTTCGTAAGAATCGGGTTGAGAAAAGTGTGGGCCGTAACAAGTGACTTAATCCCAGAACCCTTACACCATTCAGTTACCTCGGGTAATCTCAGGTCGGTCGGGTTATTTCGGGTAAACCAACTCTAAATTTGTTGATTCTTTGCTGATGAATGTTGGTAATCCACGGGTAAACCAACTCTAAATTTGCTGATGAATGTTGGTAATCCACAGGTAAACTAACTCTAAATAAAAACTCAATCACTGATTACAATAGAATATATACAAACATTAATATCAAATATTATCCGCCACTCTCGAATATCGATCCAATATCAAAACATTATCAAATTAAACATAACATTGAATACAATTGAAAATTGCCATGAACAGCGAGGCGCAGTGAGGAAAGAAGGAACGAAGCAGAGCAGAGGCGCGGCGAGGAACGAAGCAGAGCAGAGGTGAGCCGAGAAGGAGAGCGATGGAAGAAGAGGAACAGCGGCAAGAAGGAGCAGAGGAACGGAGCAGAAGCGAGGTGAGGAACGGAGCAAAGGCGAGGTGAGGAACGGAATAAAGGCGAGGAACCGAGCAGAGGCGAGGTGAGGAATGGAGCAAAGCGGAGGTGGGCAAGGAACGAAGCAAAGCGGAGGTGAGGCGAGAAACGGAGCGGCGCAAAAATGAGCGAAGAAAGTTTTGAACTTTCGAGAGATCAGAGAGAAAAAGGAGACCTAGGATTTTTTTTAAAACCCCCTTAATTGTGCATTTCGGCCGGGTCGGGTATAATTAGATCTTGGAGGCCAGGCCCGCGCTCCTACCCGCAAATGGCGAGTTAACACCATCTTAAAAATATATAAAAAAAAACTAAAGAAATCGGGTAAGATCAGTACGGGTTAGTCAGGTTCGGGGTTAAATCTTACACCCTTAGGAATAAGTGTGGATTTTAACTTTCCACTTAAAATTAAAGAGATATTCTCTCAGTAAAAAATTCAGGTCTCGTTCTTTTCGCTGATTCGGGTTTAGAATTCGAGTTTTGTTACAGTAAAAAGCTATCAGAAACAATCACATCTAACTTTTTTACTACAGTAAAAAATTCTCACACAATATTACATCTCAACTCAAATTAAAAATTCAAATTAGTAAACTGAACGGCCTAACACTCTCTCTCTCATCTCTCTAATTTCTCGATAGTTGATTCCCTCTCTCTTCATAGCAGACTTTCATTCTCCTTCTCTCTCTCCTCCGCCAAGCTCTCTCCTCCGTCCTCTCTCTCTCCTTGGCCCGTCTCTCTCCTCTCCTCCAGCCATTTCTCCCTCTCTCTCCTCCGCCTTCTCTATTTCCTCTGCCCACCTCCCTCTCGCTCCTCCTCTCATCTCTCTCCTCTCTTCTACAGCGGTTGTCCGCGTTCTCTCTTCTCCGGCGAGATATGTCGCCGTCCTCGCCTGCGCCCCCATCATCCATCCTGTCGGAGCTCGCGACGCATTCGTCCTCTGGTGAAAGTTTTCAAATGTTTTTTCCTATCAATTTTCTTAACCTTCCGAACAAGGTGAAAGTTTTTAATTTTTCCCCTTTTTATATATTTTTTTTCCTTTTACTTCAAATTTTTCCCCTTAAAATCCCAATTCTAAACAGAGCCTAAAAAAATAGGAAGTGTACTTTTTGGTAGTTCAAAACGCACCGTTTGGACCACTAAAGTTGTTTTTTTCTTCTCTTTTACTAATTTTTAACCCTTTTTTTCTTTCCATTTGTTGCTTGCATTACCTTATTCTCCCTTTTTTTGGCTCCATTTGTCTACTATAATTTGTTACTTTACCGCTTAAATTTTTATTTCTTTTTAAATCTATTATTTTTGTGTTTTACTTTTTTTTATTCATTTTTTTTAACTCTAATGTTTCTTATTGTATTTTACAAATGATTTTCAACATTTTTTTTTCTAATTCAGTGCTTTATTTTTTTCTATTTCTTTTCTGCCTCGTTATTTATTTTACTGTAGTCTCTTATCTCTAATACTTTCTTACTATTTTTGTTCCTCTTTCATTTCTCTACATTTAAACTTTATCGCTCTATCATAGATTTATAAAACCTTCAATCATAACAATTCTCACCGGAATAATCTCTTTAATTATTGATCAATTATGACGTCAATTACAATTACTTGTGTATTAAGTTATTTTGTCATTTTACTGTTTATTACTTCCATAAGTATTGGGTTATTTGTGTTTGTGGATATGTATCTTTATAGTTTTGGGTTTCTTTGAACTTAAAACTAAATCAAAATTTTACTTGGTTAATAAAATATACGGTGTTGACTCTTTAAGTAATAAACCATCTATCTTTAAAATGAATCTAACACAATAATAGTATGTAATAGTTTTAAAATAATAAAGTAACAAAAAAAAGTTTTGAGGAAAAAAAAGTATATGAAACAAAAAATCAAAATGTATAACCAGTCCGAATATTTTTTTTCATTTTTATGGATCTATTTGTTTTTTTAAAAATTATAATCCATTATACTTTATTCGTGTTACATTTGGTTTAAAAATTATGAATTTATTATCAAAGATTATTTGTGTAAATATCTTTTTTTTTGTTAAATTTTCAAGTAAAACTTTTATTATATTCATTATCTATGTTATGAAAACATTAATTACAATTTAATACGTGCAAATAGCGCTTATGGTGTACAATTCAGCTTTCCTCGTCCAATATGCACTGTTTATTATTTTGCCTCTGCCATTTTTTTTAATCTTTTTCAGTTCTTTCTAATGAAATTATTTAACTTTTATTTTATTTTTGTCTATTTTGACTTTCTTCTTTCGTTCTTTTTTAACTCCATTTATCTAAAAATATTTCTTACGAACGGATTTTACCTTTCTTTTTTCTTTTTTTTCCTTTGGCACCAATTGTCTACCAGATCATTTGCATTGATATTCTCTGAATTTTTCTTTTTTTGTTTCTCTTTTTACTCTCATTCTCTCTCTTAAACTCTCTTAGATTTTTTAAACCTCAAATCTAAACTTTCTTATCAAAATAATCTCCTTTTTTTTAATTTTGTTATTTTATAATTTGAAATGTTTCATTAATTTAATCATATAAGCTCTTCACTTAGATTATTATTTAGATACTCTACATTATCAAAATTTTAATTACAACTTAATACGTGCATCGCGTGAGCTAAACTAGTCTTGTATACCCACAAAATACCATGATAATAGCTAAAAATAAAAATTAAGCAATACCTTTTTTCTTATTTCTTTTTGCTACTGATGAAAATAAGGAATGACTTTCCAAGCTCCAAATCCAGCTCTCTCAAAGTATTTCTACCAATTAAAAAAAAAAGAGAGAGAGTAGTGCTAAGACATGAATTTTAATTTTAAATTTCGTATCAATTTTGAGTTGTTATTTTTAAGCGGTAAATACAATATCATTTTATTAGTTGATGTCCTTAAAATGTCTCAAAATTAATAAAAAATTATTAAAGTTTGGGTTAGTGTTCATAACATTAATTATGAAAAAGGAAAAAAAAAAAAAAAAAAGAAATTGTATTCCCGTAACTTCAATCTCAGCAATATTTACCGATGCAAGTTGGCAATGCCAACATGGAGCGTTTATGGCCTAATGCATGAGCCACTAGAAAAGTCACAATCATTCAATAAAACTCAGAAATGCTATATTGCTCATTTCAATATTCTAATTTTTTTAATTGCTGCTTGAACTTTGAAAGAGAGAGGGGGAGAAGAATTACTCACACTTTATTGGTAAAGTTATGTCTTAATTTTCCAAATTTGTATTAGGTTTCATTTAAAAAAAAATGAATTAGGTTTAATCCATTATATATATATACATATTTTTTTCATTTTGATATAGTTCTATATAAACACGCATCATGTAAATATAAAGCTAAAAAAAAAAAAAATAGAGAAAGAAATTGAAGAATCGTTTGATTAGGAATTTAAAGCTTTCCTATGTCATTTATCACTAGCAGGCCCTAGTTTTAGGCGTTCTTATAATTGATAATTTACTTTTTTGGGCTACATACATCGTTAGAGTATCTCTACCTAGTTAGTCACACATTAAAATGGAATACATATATATATATATATATAACTAAGGGGTTGTTTGGTTAATAAATTTAAACTAAGGAGACGTTTGGTTCATGGATTAAAATTATTTTCGATTTACGTGTATTTTTTGTGAGAGAAAACACTGTAGCGAACCGATAAAATATTGTAGTGAACCATGAACCATGATTCGAATCGGGGTACGAATCCTTCAACCAAACAACCCCTAAGTGGTTTGAATTAAAATTCAGAATTTTAAAATTTTTATAAAATAAAATACTATAGCAGAACTTTGAGTCAAGTTCAAAGCCCTGTACCAAACAAGCTCTAATAATCTTTGATACAAATTTAAGAGTTCAAAACATAACCATAAAAATAGGGAATTTTTACCATGAAATTTTAGGTAGGATATTATCTTAAATCATGTATTTCTAAACATTAGATCGATTAAAATCACAACAAAACAAAAAATATGTAAAACTAGTAAAACATTATACAAATCCAAATGTTTAAACAGAATTCTGATATATATATATATATATATATATATGAGAGAACTCTTTTATTTTTTTGGTCGTCCTCTCAAGAGGAATATTACTTTACTGTGGAATACAAGTACTTGTCATTATCCAGTGAACAACATCTTAGATTACTATTTTTTTTCCCCTGAACAAAGATCTTCGTTCGTTTTTTATTAAAGCAAGGAATAAACTACAAGCAAGTTTCTCCCAAAGCAAGTGCTAATATTTTACCTACTATAATGTTTGTGGCTTTGTTCTTATTTATGATGGGTTAGTGGCGGAGCCAACTTTTGGATTTAGTGGGTGTGTATATTAATTTTTCTTTTTTTGGAAATAATTAATAAGAAAAACAAAAATGATTAATTTTAAATTGACTTTCGAAAGTAACAGTTCTCTCATTTTAGCCTTATAACTCAAAATAATACAAAATTTTCTTAGAACTTCTAATAAATTATAATTTTAATACTTACGACATTAAGGCATTAATATTTTAATAGTTTGAGTCATTTGTGGCTCACTTAAGTTTTTGATGTTACCTACTCATTATTCTCTATCCAAATAAAACACAATTTTTTTCTCAATCCAACATGGGTGTCACTTACTCATTATAATTACCCTACTGTATTGCTTTTTATGAATTAAATATGTGACATATATGTGATTAAAATCGTTAAAAATTTGATATCTAATTGACGAAAGTATCTACCGTACAACTTATAATACACTTCGGAAAAAAAATAAAAAAGCGTTTTTTGCTATTTTGAGTTGCAAGGGAAAAAAAAAAAAGATAACCTCTATGATTGGTGGGATAAAATTAGTTTAAATAGAAAGTAGTAACGCGGTATTTTTCAAAAACTACCCAATACGTGTGTATAAAAGAAGATCATAAAATATATTTTAATAGATGACAATGAATTTTTATTTATTGAAAATGTCATATAATAAATTTATTATAGAGGGGGCTAATTTGATATTTCTTTTTTTGAGTGGGGGCGAAATGGAAGGAACACAATTTTTAGAGTTAAAAATTAATACAAACAAAAAATCAGTGGGGGCCTTGGTGGGCCCCAAGCCAGCCTATATTAATTGACCGCCTACATGTTTTTATTTCTTTTGAATAAGTTTTACTTGGTCAGCAAGGCAGAAAATAGTCGGCAGGCATGCACCAAGACACATTAGTCATATCATTCAACTATAAGTTGCTAATATAATATGTGTGTGTGTATATATATATATATATATATATATAGACGATTTGGTTAGCTGTAGAGAGTCACAAGGAAGACGATGATGATGATATTTTTTCGCTCGTCGTGCGTAAGGGCAAAATTGCCTTGCCGAATTTCATTGGATCTGAGTCCTTTTTCCTTGTAGATATAACTCTCTCTATAATTATTTGTTATAACTTTTAATAAATGGAGGGCTAGCTCTCTAATTCTATGCGAAATTTTCCTTTTTCTTCATTATATTTTTGTTTTTAGGAACTTAATTAGTATTATTGTTATTGTTATTATTATTATTTTTATCATTCATCAATTGGGGAAGCTTATTAGTATTTTATTCGTCTTGTTGTATGGAATATAAGAGGTTTGACGTGCATGAAAAGTAGAAATTCTGGTTAGAAATATTTCTTTTTTAATTCAAATTTCTCTTTAAGGAATTAAAGAGATTTTATTGGAACTCAAGCATTTCTTCTTGCCCATAAATTTATTGTAACATAATCTCTTTCATATATTTTTCGTGCTATTTATGTAGAAAAAAAAAAGAACAAATAGTGTACACCCAATTGAAGTAGAAGGTTAGCACCGTCACTCACTGTAACCCGGGGATGTCAGCTACGATAAGAGAAGAAAATTTGGGTCGGCCTAAACAGACTGACACAGTTGACTCGGTCTTGGCCCGGCCCGATCCAAACCCTCCAGTTGGGCTGGGCTGCGATTCTGAGCCTAAAACTTTATTTAGGCCAGACTGGCCTAGTCCTAAGCCCGTTGACATTAAGGTCGGACTGGGTGGACTCTCCTTCCTTTCAGGATGGCCCAACCGGCTCTGCTCGAAATTCCCATTCAGGCTATTAAATTCAGACCGGACGGGGTTGGGCAGTCCGAACTCTCACTTCTAGCTACGATAACTCATCCTTTATAACAGATAATAAAGCCGTTCTTATGTTTTGGAATTAACGTCGTTTGAGTGGATATGTTTTTTTTTTGAGCTTTTTTTTTTTAAACTCGAGGATGATTTTGTTTCTTTAAATATAATGTTGCTTAATAATGCATCTTGATGTCGTTTTAGGCCATTTGTTTTTAAAATAATTGCCTTGTCGTTTTTTGAAAAGCTGCCTTTTTAAAGTTGTCCTTTAGTAAACAGTTTACAAAGTTGATGTCGTTTTTTCTTCATATTTTGTCGTTTATAATAGCTGATGTCGTTTATCTTGGTATTGGTGTTAAATTGGATGTCGTTTTCCATTGATATTGTCGTCTGCAAGGATCATGTCGCTTTTGAAAGCGACATGATATTGTCCAACAACAGAAACATTTCAAGAGTCCCATGTCGTTTTATCAAGACGTCGCCCACAAAAGATGACGTAGTTTGTAATAATCAATTTTGCTTTCTCAAGATGTATCGGTCTTAAAAATTAACCGTTGTAAAGAATGTATTGGTTTATTTATTTGTTTGTTTGGTTTGTTTATTATTTATTTATTTTTGCTTTTAAGAGTTGGGAGAAATATGATTGAAGCCAAACTAATCACCACCAAAGCAAAAATTTCATATAGCAGAAGCTGATAAATATAAGTTCAAACAACATTTACATCATATTTGAGAATTTGGTTACACAGCACTCTTTACAGAGAAACACGTAAGCATTTCCGCTACACTTAGAAGTCAGAGAACAGACTATTTTATAAAATAAAAAATAAATAAAAATAAAAATAAAAATAAAGGAAGAAGAAGAAGAAGTAGAAAAAGAAGCCCAACAACAGAAACTAAAAACTACGATACAAATCTATGCTGGAGGCTGGAAAAACGTAAAAATACATATTAGCAGAGTGATAAATTTGATTTAGCGTCTATTCTTATACAATACTATGCTACCAAAGACTTCCTAACATTTGTCAAGCAATGAATTTTATTGTACCCCTCCTACCAATCTGGCAGGCAATCAAATGCTTTCAGGCTTTCAGGCTTTCAGCGAAGAACGTGAGTTCACTCAGTACTACTATGAGACGAACCCCCTTGATTGGCCAAGAAACGAACAACAACGCAAGTAATGTTGTCAGCACTACCTCTTTGAAATGCTTCCTGCATCAGTCTTTCTGCAGCCTGCTTTGGGTCCTGAATTGGTTTAATCATTGCAACAGCCTCCTGTGGAGAAATACGTAAAGAATCTCAGAGTCCGACCAATCGACGTGCACATCCGAGCAATTACAAGGCTTATGACAACTGTATAGCACTCTAGAAGTAGGACCAAGACAGTTGTGTACTATAAAGATAAGACACTCGGACACGAGTCTCAATAGAGAGTTAAGTACGTGCAAGTGGTATCTAATTAGAAAATCCATGGCAAACCTCATTTGTGACAACATCCCACAATCCATCACTTGCAAGTATAAGGAACTCTAGAGAGCTATCAATCTTTTCCTCCTGCATAAAAAAATTGTGTGGCTAAGCTATATGGGAAGATGGGAGATAGAGAAGGCGTTTAAAGCAACAAATTGTTTCTCCCAGAACAATAATCTCAAAAGTGGAGTTAATAAAAGGACTTGATCATATGAATATAGATTTCTTTTATCCCCACATCCAGTTTACTGAACAAAAATTGTGAGCAATTGCACGGTCATACACCCATACAAGTTTTAAAATTAACTATTTCAAGGCTATCTTAACTTTTATATTTATTAACTCTGTCAATCTATTCAACAAGTTGAAACATGACCCAGAAACATAAATCATTAGTTAGATGTCAGATTTAGTTATGAAAGTTGAGAAAGTAACCTGAATTTCTGGATCAGCAACAACATATTGCTTCAATAGCCGGTCACCAAATGCACGAGAAACAGCAAGAACACCTCCAACTCTCCAAGTTCCTGATTATATGATTTCAATCAAGAAAGCGAGCAATTGGCTAAACGTTGGGAAATTTTAAAATCTATAAAAAACAATACCTGCCCACATAACAAATCCTCCTGCATCCTCAATCCGTTGCCGCTCATCAGTTTGGTCTGGCTTGTGATCCCTTGAAGCAGCAATTGCTGTGGAGATCAAAAGTTAAAGGCAATCAACCAAGTGAAAAACTTTGAAGTAACTAATACTAGAGCATTATTTATAGAAGCACGAGACATAAGTTAAATCTGAAGGTAAAGAAATGCCGCCACCAAAAACCACGATAGATCACCCAGTCTTACCATTGCCCCTGCATATTACAGCTCTGGAATCACCAACGTTTGCAACAAGCAAACGGTCACCAACTAGGATGGCAGTAGAAGCAGTCGATCCAGCATCTCTGTTCTGATTATTTTCTGATTTCAGAAACTCCGAGTCTGTGCGGCTGTACGCATCAGCTGCAGAAACAAGGAACATGTTCTTTAACACTTTCATTTTTATACCGTTGGATAGAAAATTCCATTGGTATCATTACTGGTATGAAATAACAAACCTATAGCAGATTTTGTGTCAGAGATGAACTTTGGGTGCTTGATCAAATTATTAAAAAGATTCTGCTTCACATATTCTGCTGCTCGAGCACCTCCATGACCTGAAACAACAATGAGAAAAAATTTTGTTATTTTTGACTTCTCAATTATGCAACCTGTTGTGTGTCATAGTTGTGTGCGCGCGCGCGTGTGTGTGTGTGAGAGAGAGAGAGAGAGAGACCATCAAAAACTCCAAAGAGACCAACAATTTCTCCTTCTACACCATCAATTCTTGTCTCATAAAAATCTTCCATTGAAGACCTTTTCCCAGGAGAGCTAGCGTAACCGTAACTGAACTTTCCATTCTGACTGTTACAAATCAACATCATAGTTAGTGTCAGAATCATTCCAAGCAAACTCATTATCAAACAAAATTGTTAGTTCATCTATAGGAGAAGCAAAATCAATTAAGAGCTCTAGTAAGCATTTCTTATGAGAATTAAGGAAAAAAGAATAAGAAGCATCTACAATTTAATACGAATATCAACTTCCAAGGATATGTCCTTTACGGTACGGGGCAGATATACATACCACTATACAACTCTTGTTAAACAAGTCTTAACCAAGAAAATAACCCAAATCATATATCAAATTTCCTGACTCTCCTAAATTGCCCATGAAAGTAAACAGATCCTATTTACAAATCAGCCGATCAGAAGCGTATAAGACAAAATAAATGCACCCCTAACATGGCCATAATTAATAATTAGCACATAAATCATAATGCCACACAGCATAAGCTTATAAGCATAAATCCCAAAACAGAAGAAACAACAGCTCATTATAAAATAATTCATAAAAGCAACTAAATGACACAAAAAATCTACCATTATAACAGCTCCAGATCTAATAACCCAAAAAAAAAAAAAAGCACACCTGAGACCACCGCCGCTTACGGGTGCATCATCAGCATGAACTTGGCTTGAAGATGATAAAACCGAATTGAGATATCCCATTCTGTTGCTCGAATTAACAAACTGGCAACCTCTTATTTCTTCGACCAAAATGAGAAAAGGAATTATTGCAACTTCAGCGATCGGTCTACAAATATAGTCGACGATACACCAATTAGAGCCTATTTTCGAGCGATAAAGAAGCTCAACAACCCAAAGATCATTCTGAAACTACGAATTCATCAAACTTGACCTGCATATACAAAAACCAGAGGAATGAACCGAAAAAACGCCAATTAGGTTCGAATTTTGGGGATCAAATTACACGGATCTTGTTGTTATTATAGCTACAAGCCGAATTATGAATTCCAAAAAGAGAGAACCTAGAATCTAGACAGGGTAAATAATTATATCGAAAAAACTGATACAACCTAACGAATTAATAATTGAATGAGCAAATTGAGATTGATTTCCCACGCAGTCAATGACATAGAGAGAGAAAGTACCCGGAGAGAAATGCCATAGAGAGAGAAAGGAGAGAGGGAACCAAAAGAGAGAGAACGACGAGAGAGGGGATTTCTAGAGAGGGAGAGAGAAAGAGCAAAGGGAGGGGGGGGATTTCGTTTCCTTTAGTTGTTTTTGGTTCGAGTTTGGTTTAATGATTTGTTGGGCTTGGGAAACTCTGGATCAATAGAATTAAAATTAAAAGAAAAACAGTAGAGAAAAGAAAACAATAAAGAAAAGGTAATAATAATGAGAATAAAAGTAATTAATTAATTAAAAAATAAAAAGAGTAATCGTGTTAGGGTTAGTTTGTTGGTTGGAAATTTCATACTAAATGTGGGTGCTTCTACGCGTCGCGCCGAAGCGTGAGGCGATCTGGCGATGCGGACCGAGTCAAATTGCCCAAATTTGGAGAGATCACAAGTCCCATGACCTTCAAATAAGGGCTTATGTGGAGGGTATGCCACACACGTGGAGCACATGCACAAGTAGAAGAGCTGCTCGTCTTTCCCGACCGACCACACCATCAAATTCTGAGAACAAAATATCAACGTCACTCTCTTTATTATTTTTTATATTTTTTATTTAACACGTAAATTTTATTAATATGATATATTTTTATTTGATCGCCATTAGCATTTCTTAGTAGCGTCAACCACCAACTAACAGATTTAAGTTCCACGACACAATTGTGTAAGATTAGAGTCTTCGAATATACTTAAACTCGTTTAGAAGGTATATTTAAATCTATAATTTTTTATTTTAATGTTTAAAATTTAAATGTTTTATGAGAGCTTTACATTGTAGCAGAATTATAAATTTAAATTTAAGTATATCAAATAAACACCCTTTACAGATTGTGCTTTTTAAATGTCCAATTTGATCACAAATTTGTCGATTCAAAATTGTGAACGCTCTTAATGGAGTGCTTTTTTTTTTTTTTTGGGTATTTTGGGGCATATTTAATCATGGTAAGAATTTTTCAAACGCTGAATTATATTTAAATCAATTAATTCAGAAATTTATCAATTTGAAAATGTGTATACTAATATACTTTTTTATAATTTCTGGTGGTGTGCGTTTTTTCAAACATGTTATTGCATCAAATCAAATGACTTGAAAATTTGTCAATTTAGAGTTAAAAAAATTAATAACAGTTTCTATTCTTTTTTTGGTACCCTTTCCATAATTTCCTGCCGATTTAGAGTTAAAAATTATTAATAATTTATTTTCTTTTTTTGGCACCCTTTCCATAATTTCCTCAAAATATCTTCGTCTTCTAATTACAACGTACGAACATTTTTAGCTTGCATTTGTGTTGGTGTCAGAATGTACCATAAGTACGAGCCATCTATGCCATTAGGTGTCTATGGAGGAAAAGCATTTTGCTGTCATAATGTATAACAAGTTAGACTGTGTAAAATCTTTACTTGTGCTGTTGAGGTGGCTAAGATGATTCAAGGTGCACGGTATGCAGCTATTTTTAATCATATATATAGGAAATGTCTTCTATCTGGCAAATACTATTTATCTGACTGATCCAGCAGAAGACATTATATAAGATTTATGCTGAATT
This sequence comes from Morus notabilis, assembly GCF_000414095.1. Taxonomy (NCBI): domain Eukaryota; kingdom Viridiplantae; phylum Streptophyta; class Magnoliopsida; order Rosales; family Moraceae; genus Morus; species Morus notabilis. The sequence continues at coordinate 121,128 of NW_010366289.1, read as the reverse complement.
GTACAACAATCGTATGCTGAATTGTACAACTTGTCGTACAACTTATACATCTTTATATGTAAATATACAAGACTTATGTAAATGTATAACTTTCATATGTTAAATTGTATAAGGCATATACAAGACTTATACTTAATTGTACAACTGTCGTTATGTAAATGTACAATAAATTTCTAAATTATACAACTGTCGTTCTGTTTAGGCAAAAAATGCCTACCTGACCAAAGATTTTGCCTATATAGCAAATACGTCAACATGATAAAATAAGCTAAAACTTTGTTCACGGCTAAACGGCTAAGTTTTTATTGTTATTGTGTTATTAGGGAAGGGCAAAGTTTTGTAATTGGTAGCTTAAATTTCTTTTGCCGATCCAAATGTTAGATGCAAGCATGTTTAATGAGGCTTTGGACTGGAGGAAAATTTGAACCATTAAAAAGAAAAATGACAGAGAAATTATCAACACTTGTCGTTCTGAATATTCAATCACTCGACCATTTATTATCAGCACATGTAGCATTCATTCTTTATTACGTATATTTAAGTATTTCCACCATGGCCAATGACCATTGACTGTGTACTCTGAAAATAATAGTGGTCAACGAATTTGATAGAGATACATACCCATATATATATGAATAATAGAGGCAGAGAGAAAAGTGGTATCTGTCCTAAAGCCAAAACAATCCAAATGAATACTTGATACCATGGTATCTGGCTATGAGCAACCCCATAGACCAAAAGTGTTGATTCCAATCGCACAAATTAGATGGTACTGATAGAGGAAAATGTATATAAAATGTACGTACATTGAAAATATGTTGTTGCTTTGCGTGTGTCCATTAAATTGAGATTGGCACACTAATGGAAATTGGTGTTGATGGCAAAGGATTATTGAATTTCTATTAAATCCCATTCGCCATCCATCAGGGGAATCACAAATTTACAAGTGTGAGTGGGACGTGTCATTCACAAGACAGAGAACATGCTTAGATTCAAGATTTCCTTAATCTTTTTTTCTGGTTCCCCATCGTTCCCTATTAGTCAGGGAAGAGGAATAAGAGAAGCTAGTTTCCCTACCATGTGGCAAGTGTAAACTACTCGGAAAAAGATTTCTCTATATCTATCTCAAAGTGAGGTAGCCACATAAGAGAAGAAAAAACCCTGCCTACAATTAAGGCGGGTAATATAGCTTACGACACGACAACAGATTCGAAAACGACACAAATTTCACGGTTTAGAGTTGAGAAAAAATATGATCGGATCAGAATTGGATCGACCTAAAATTGACACAAAAAACACAGGACAATTTCAAGTTAAACCCGCATAACCCGAACACAACACAAAATTAGTAAAAGACTAAAATATATATATTTTTCATTACATATTTTAAATTTTATTATGAATTTATGATATCATGTTAGTTATACTCAAAATCTTATACTATTATTTGCATAATTTTGTTGGATGTTATTATATTTTAGTGTGTTATGAATTTTAAGTTATTTCTATTATGTAAAAAACTAAAGAAAGATATACCAATTTTCGTGTCAATTTCGAGTACACAGGTCAATTTCGTGTCACGAGTAATTTTCATATCGCGTCAACCCGTAAAGTGATCATGTCATGTTCGTGTTGCGATTTTTAAAAAAATTCGCGTCACGAGTTGTGGCCGGATTAACTGTAAATTTTAAAAAAAATAACCAAAATACAACACGTGACGCGAATTACCACCTTTACTAACAATATGGTTGCTCAATAAAGCCAACATTAAATAGTAGAAATCTCTAAGAACTTCGTACAGCACAGGTGCTTACGCATGTATAATTTGTATAATTTCTCTCGTCATTTTTACTCTTTTTTTTATGGCTAAATTAGAAGTCTAGAAGTGACCATCGTTACGTGACCAAAAAGACCCCAGACGCTTACAAAAATGCTCGCATTAGGCCTACTTTGAATCAACCACTTCTCAACCGAAATGGGCGTTACCCCAACCCCACCAAATATGGCTAACAGTTGTGTGATACTCTCAATCGAGCACTAGAGTGGCAGAAAACAAACCTTCACATTTAATATCCCTTTTAAATAACTCCGTACTCAAACCTGCTACCGTAAACTCACCATAATAAGCCACCACATTAGATGGCGTCATTTAATATCCCAACTCCGTCATTTAATATCCCCAACTCCGTACTCGAACCTGTGACCAGAAACTCACCACAATAAGCCATCACACTAGATGGCGTTTTATTGTTATGAAAGCCTATCCGTTGCTTTTGCAGTCCGTTTTGTTTGGCTGTGTGTGAAATCTAATTACGTTCTATACAAAATCTTGAAATTCCTCAACAAAAATGAATCGCCAAATTTCCCCTTCATTGAAATAGAAGAGAGGGAAAAACAAAATAAAAAATAAAAAAACAAAACTTTTTTTTTTTTTTTTAAAATCGGGGCTACTACTGCTAATCACAATTCAACAGAGCTGTTTCTTTTCGTCAACTCATGCAGAATTTTTGACAAACAGATCCAAGAAGCTTCCGGAATTTTGCGGCTAAAATGGATTATCAGAGCTGAAAGTAAGTCTAGTGCAAACGAATGAACCTCACGTTTCACTGCCAATCGCAGAAACATTGCTGTCCAGACTTCTGGGGCCAACTTTACGGCTTCACGGAGTCGCTGGAACCCATTGACAACCCTCCTCACCATGTCATGTTCCTGAAGAATACGAGAATCAACATAAATAACTTATCATTTTCTGTACTACTACACTTATACTTGTCACTCCTTTTAATTTGAAAATATAGAGTTCCGAGAAAGAAACTATTTTATGCAACTCTAGACTTGAGAATCTTTTTTGGAATTGTGACCGCTCATAGGAAACAAACCTCAGACACTCTTTGTTTAGGCTTGTCATTTAACACGCAATCAACGACTTCATCATCGATAAAAGCATCGGCAGCGTCAATTATATCTCGTAGAAGGAAAACGCGCACCCTCTGACCCTTTTCAGACAGAATAAAGTGCAAAAGGTCTTCAGTGGCAGAAACAACAGAATGCATGTCAAAATATTTCCATCCCAGAGGATTTTGCTTATTCTCCTTCAAATCAGGCGGCTCCTCAGCAGATTCAGAAGCTTGTTCCGATATCGCTGCTATCTGAAACAAGATATCGATTCAGAGATATGACTCATCAATGTCGAAAATATATATTCTATGCAATAAACACCTTTTGGAAACTCCAAATACGCAATATTTACGTAAATTAGAGGGAGAACCTACAAGGCGCTCTAGCCGATTCCATCTAATGGATCCATTATTACGGATTAGAAGCTCCCTTAAAATTCTCCTCATATCAGGAGTCGGGTCTGCTAGAAGTCTCCCAATCACAAAAGGATATGCACTCTCAACGACTTTAAAATCAGGATCCAGAACCTTAGCAGTGCCTTCCAGTGATCCTAGTGCTCTTAAGACCAGGGCATAGTCGGGAGGAAGAGAAAAGTTGAATTCATACATGACATCATACAACTGGTTCATGATTCCCTAAAATCCAACGCAGCAACATAGGTCATCACAACAGATCAAATAAAAGCAACAAACATGAGTACATGGGTAGCAACATGATTCTACATGAATGCATATCGAGAACACAAGCACAAACCTGGAAATCTTTAGAATGTCTAGTCCCCTCACTGAATGATGCTTGCAACGCATCCGAAACTGATTGTATATCCACCCCTTCAGGAATAAATCCCAAAGAAAGAAAGTCATTTGCCAAACCCAGTGAGTCACGATTAACAAAGTGCACAAGCTGAAAGAAGTAGAAACTTATCAACAAGCAGATAGGCTACCACGTTTAGCATCAGCAAAGACAAAAAGAGATAGAGAAAAGCACAAAAGGCAAGTATTTAAGTGAAAAATCCACCGAGAGTTCGCATTTTAGTGCATCCCTTTTCTACTATTGTGCCATGAATGAGCACAAAAGACAAGTATTTAAGTGAAAAATCCACAGAGAGTTCACATTCCAGTGCATCCCTTTTCTATTTTTGTGCCATGAATGAGCGCAACAAGTGTAATTATACAAGAAAATTAACCATCGTACAGAATTGTTCTAAAGAGTTTTACCATTTTTATGAGTCCTACACGGTAGTGTCGAGGAATATCACCCATCATTCCAAAATCAAAATAGGCAAGACAGCCACTTTCAGTGGCAACAAGATTTCCTGGATGTGGGTCAGCATGAAAAAAGCCCACCTCAAGCAATTGTCTCAAAGAGCAGTACATTCCCTACAAAGAATCAAAGGAAATGAAATGTTGCAAAATAATGCAAAATAGCCAATAACAGTCTAATATTATGAAGACTTGGAGTTATTTGTGCTCAATACCTGGTCAATTAGCTCCCTTTGGTTCAAGCAGGCCTTGTTCAGGGCAGTTTCATCAGTAAGCTTAATTCCATCAATCCATTCCATTGTAAGCACAGCCCTCCGAGTGAGGTTCCAATATATTTTTGGAACCTTAACACGATCTCCTTTATGATATTTGATGGTTTCTCCCGGCGTAGCTTCTTGATAGCTCTTTTGGCCATCAGCTTCATATTATGATAAATATTTGTCACTTATATGTTTAGACTAATAATTTTAACAATATTACTTTCTAATAGATAGCAACAAAGAGTGGATATCACCCTATTATAGTTTTAGAAGCAAAGTGATTAGCAAGCCTCCATCCAAGCAGTGATCCCTGCTGAGAGCAGAACGTGTATGGCAAACCTCTAACATGCATGATTCAAGAAGAAAAAAACACCTTATTTTTATCAAGGCTACTTATTCTCCTTGAAAGAAAACTACAGGAAGATAAGCAATCTTGAACTTCTGAAATAATATGTCCAAACATGACAAGTAGATAATGACGTTCAGGTACATTTAAGATGGAAGATCATTATGGATACATCTCGCAGAGAAGATACTTCAACAACTGGTCAATAGCATCTATATTGGTGAGAAGATTCTATGGCATGTTTTCAGTATTCACTAAGAGGCCAAACTTCAATGAGATGCCTACTTAAATTCTGACAAATAAAATGCACAGTTACAAGTATGTAAGAACTTACAAGGGCATAAACCATATAAAGAGGCAAATCGCTCAGCGTTTTTTGCCTCTAGGATATAATCAATTTCATCAAACATGTGTCTAACCTGTCCATCAAAAGAAACCAAAAAACTATGAACACGAGCGTTCAAAATTATTATAAGGAAGATGAACAAAGTGAAAATGATTATCATGAAGATAAATGATAGATTATGGAGAAAGAAAGATAAAACATATGAGAGAATAAAACTAATGTCTTATATTTTAGGTGGTAAATTTTCGACAATTTTTATGATAACGGGAAGGTAGTGGAGACGTAATAAGGGACTCACCACCTCATTCACTGCTACAAATAGATCTCTGCGGGCCTTGGCAAAACGCTTCAATTGGCCACCAATCATATGGAATAATAAGGCATCAAGGGTTAGCAACATCGACATACCAGGTCTTTGTACTTTAACAGCTACCAGTTCTCCTGAGTGCAGATGAGCTGCAAAACTTGAAATAACAACATAAACCATTTAGCTTGTCTCGAAAGATACCCATTCTCTGAAAATCCTCCAAGAAGGGTTTGGAGGTTCCTCGCTTGTCCAGAAAAAAGGCATATATGTCTCAATTTCCAAAAGAGCTCTCTAACCTTTATAGACCTGCCCTAAGGATGCTGCTGCAATGGGCTCTGCACTTATGTCAGCAAAAATCTCTGAAATGGAAACATCTAACTGGGTTTCTATCGATTTAATTGCAACTTGAGTAGAAAATGGGGGTATTTGATCCTGGCAGAGGAAAAAAAACCTTTAATATGTAAGACTGTGAAGAAAAAAAAATCAAAAGCATAATATTTGATCATGAACAAGTAAAGCACTTAGGGAATAAAAAAATATACGAACCTGTAACTTAGCAAGCTCCTCGCAGTATACAGTTGAGAGTATATCAGGCCTAGTGCTAAGAGCCTGCCCAAGCTGCAATTAAAAGGAAGAAAAAGAAATATTGGTTAACCGTGTAATTTTGAAATGGAGCAAATTAGAAACCATGAAACAAGATTGAACCACAAAGTTATTGATCTTAAGCACCTCTCCGAGATACAGAAGCGTTGTTATAAACAACCAAAAACAAAGATAGAAAGGAAAGGTCACATCCGAAAAAAAAAATTGCTACAGAGAATGTGAATATAAGGAACTAAAACATATATTAACTGGGTTATTAGCATGAAAATCAAGACCACAAAGAACTAAACAATAACTAGAAACAAAAAATTTAAAAATGAATTTTCCCTTCCATCAAAACAAGAGATTAAACAAGACAATAACAAAAATTATATTAATACACAATAACATGCGTAGGTATACACAAAAGCTATGCATGTCAAGTTTCACCTAAAAGTTAAATGACTTGCCTTCACGTAGAAAGGTCCCAACCGGATTAGAGTTTCTCGAAACTGCAAAAGAATTGTACAAACTTCGTTACTCCATCCATAAAATCACAAACAATAACCTTTTCAAGTAGAGGAGAAAAATCTAATACCTTGATGGCACGTTTTTTGTTATCCCATATGAATAATTGCCAGATGGATAGCTTCACAACATGGAACGAAACGATTGCTGCTCTATACAAAGCCAAAAATGGACCAAAACGGTAGACAGTGGAAAAACTTTTCGAGCTATAAGTCCCTAGAGTTTGTCCAAACTCACTTTCCAGCGATTCCTTCCTCAACTTTGCGTACTCCGCCGACGGCCTTTCGCCGTGCACACTGGTGAAACTAGTGGAATATCTGCACCGACATCAAGCGGGGACAATCATGGAGGAATAGACATGTGAGACCAATGACAAATTCAGATGATCTCAAAAACAAATATGAGTTTCAACTTTCAATTCTATTCCCAGTACCGAGGATAGCAATAGACTTACGAATGTTTTAGCAACAAGTAATAGCGAAACCAATTATCTGAACTCCTCCCAGTATAATAATCTTTCTGAAATCTCAATGATCCACATTTCGGCAATACGATCTCTATAGTGCTTTTATAGTGTAAGGCTGAAAACAATACCAAAATCCAACTAATAAGGAGACAATATTACTTTTATTGTGATCGAGATTCGATGTAAAGACGGATATTCTTGGCATGAAGCAACAAAGGTAATACATTTAAAAAAGAAAAGAAAAGAAGAGAAAAGAAAATCCTCCATTTTCCTTGCTTAGATAAGACTCAACTGAAATAGAGACTAAAAACCATTGATTCGGCCATGTGCTCGTCTAATTCAACCATTAGCATGTGATTATGGTTAATAGGGAGAATCAACAAGTAATTCAAAGCTAAATTAAAAAAAAAAAAAGAAAAAAAAACAAACAAAGTCTAACCAAAACAAATAAAGCAATCACGAAAGTTTCAGTAAAATTTAAGTCACATTGCTTAAAACTATACAAATTAGTCGAAATTAGCCTCTGAACCTAATCCAGGTAGTTAAATTAAATCAATCCACAGACTCGTAATTTGGCCAATAAATCCAAAAAAGAAAATAGTAATACAGCCAGAACAAGAAATACATGAATATAATAATTCAATTTTCACCTACTAAAAAAAGAGATTGAAATACATATGATCTTGATTGAGTTTTCTCTCGCGACGTTTTCATCAACCAAACGGAAGCCGAAATGAAAATCGGAATATGCAGGAGAAAAGAAATGTGATGAGAAAACGAATTAAAGAGCAGAGAAGAAAAGTACAAGGGGAAAGCAGAGAGGCGTGGCGGTGACGCTTGAGAGTGGCGAAGGCATTCCTCATCGGCGGTGGGCGCATGGTATTAGCGGCAGAGGATTACGAAGAGGCCATATGGATGATGATGGCGTGGGGAATAATTGCAGCGAAGGTGTTTGATATATTGCGCAAACGAGGAATAGCGCTGTGAGTTTGTGCTTGCTTGGAACCTGAGAAAACCGCCACGTTTTCTCTGTTTGGCATCGTCAGCGACACCAATCCGCTCTAGTATTTTTCGGAAAAAAATTTTCTCCCTTTTTCTTCCAATAGACTAGACTTAGAACGCGTTTAAAACTCGTTTTAAAATGATTTTATTTATTGTATAAAAATAAAAATAAAAACGTTTTTAATTTTAGATAGAAATTATTTTTAAAAATTCGTTTGGTAGTTTTATTAAGAGATCATTTTCAGTATAAAAAATTCATTAATATCTTTCTTTCTCTCTATGCTCGAGAGAAGAGAAAACGAAAACAAAAAATGAAAAATGACTAAAACTCATTTTTCATTTCTCTTTCATTTTACACTAAATTAAAAAATCGTTTTCATTTCTGTTTTTATTTTTATTGTGTCATACGCCGTTTTAAAAAAAGATTTATTTTTTTTTTGAAAAACATGAAAAATAAAAATGAGATCAATTCCAAAACACGCCCTAGATTTTTTATTTTATTTTTTATAATAACTCTTTTTTTAAGAGTGCCGTATTTTCAAATTTGTACGAGAAATGTGAAACTTTCATATGGAATCCTTAGCCAAATTTTCATTTTTCGGATTTACCACTTTAAATTTGACAATTATTGTTAGTGCAGTCTGAATTTACAACAAATATAGCTTAGGTTTGAAATATTAAATTTTTAGAAAGATTCGTGTCCATATACTTATCAACAAAATGTTTTAAAGACAAAATGCTTTTCCAAAACTACCCAAAAAAATTGATAGTAAATTTTAGTAAGACACGAGACAATAATTATGGTTGTGGTTTGATGGTTACTCTATAAAAGTTGTATTAAATTTAGTTCCTAAACTAAAAATAATGTCAAAAATAATTTCTCTATTAAATAAATAGATGACAAATATTAAATATGAGAAGTTATACCACATGTAATTCCTAAACTAAAAAAATGCCAAAATTGATTTCTTTGCCACACACATTTGTCTTTTTTTTAATCTATTTATTAACGTATGCAACTTTAATTTTTTAGTGACTATAATTGCCTCACTATAATAATAAATTTTCCCTAACTAATATTGTCCGATAATAATTTTTAAAAATAAATATTTTTATAAATATCTTTTATATTATATTCATTGTTATTCTTTTATATTCCTAATCTAGCACTTTTGTTTTTTTTTTTTTAAATTTCTCAGTAAAAAAATTATATAAAAAATGAAAATTCCAAATAAATTTAATTTAAAACCAAAAAAGAAACGTCGCAATCTAGCACATTCAAAATTCAAGCAAGAAGACAATGATCATATATATTACGTCAGCACCAAATTAAGGAAACAAATTCCTAAAGAAAGAAAGAGTAAAAGCAATTAAATACAAACAGTATTCCCAATACTACATAATGTATTGACAATTATCACATTTAATATAGGGGCTATTTATAGAGAAAGAAGATAGTTCAGAAATTTTTTACGAGACAAAATTAACAGTTTACATTTAAAATTAAAAAAAAACCATTTAAGAAATATTTTTTTAAGTTTAGAAACTATTTATAAGATAAAAGTGACTACGAGGATTAATTTAAAAATAAAAATAAAAGAAAAGAATTCATTGCCTATTTTTGGATTTATTCCTAATATTTAATAGGAATTGCCCGACCCGGATTTCAGATCTGAACTGCTATTTTCCTGTGTACCCCCTAATAAATTTCTTGCTGATATTTAGAATTCATCTACCTCTTGTAACAATAATTTTTTTAACTTTAGTTACAGATTATTGTTAAATTGGTAATTCACAACACTATTCACTCACGGAAGTTTTGGCGGTGTATACATATATATATATATATATATATATATTTGAAACGTATAAGTAACATATTTTTAAAATAATTGATGTAAATAGCGTACGCTGCATAGTTATCAGTATACAAAATTATACAAAGTAATTACTTATCAATAAATATGTTATTTACTTTTATTATTTAAGAATATGAAACTGTTTATAAAATATTTTAAAAATATGTAATTTACTATGCATAATCATTCATCCCTTTTTGTCTTTGCGCATCTACTTCTTATGATTTACCCTTTTTTTCATTGAAAGTATTTTGAGCTCGTTCATTTTGTAAATTTTAATTTTTAATTTGAATTGATATGTGATATTTTTTTAGAGTTTTTAATTGTAACATAAAAAGTTAGATGTAACAAATATTTTTAACTGTAAAAACTTAAAAATAAAAATTTAAACTGATGAAATGAACGAGACCTTTAATTTACCCTATTAAAACTCAAACCTGGAATCTAGGAGACGTCTGGTAAATGAATTCATACCATGATTTAAATCATGATTTATGATTCGCTATAATATTTTCTCTAAAAAAATATACACATAAATTAAAAATGGTTATAATCTCATGAAACAGGACTAAATTTAGAGGCATTTCATGAAACTTGATGCCACCTCCCAAAAGAAGAGATATATAGATAAGTTTGTACCTGGAATAAGAATATAATGTCCGTACTTGGAAAAAAAATTCTCTTCCAACAAGATTGAGAGTGACAAAATTAATCAAACACAAAGAAACATTTCTTTCCGCGTATGAAAACTGTTTTATGAGCATATAACAGATAACAGTAATTTTGGTAAATTAACATATAACAGTATTATCTTAATAGCAGATCAGCAATAAAATAAATCTACACAGCCCAATATAGATTATGGGTCCGTTTAATTCGCTGATTTGAGTTTTTAATTTTAGTTAAGATGTAATTTTATATGAGAATTTTTTATTATAATAAAAAATTAAATGTGAGTATTTTTAAAATTTTTTTACTGTAATAAAAATTCGAATTGATAAAATAAACGTGACCTATCACTCTAAAGTCTACGCAGCTCATCAATTTATTATAAAAAATAAAAAAAAATAAAAAAAACATAACAAAACCCAAAAAAAGTAACGACCAAACCAAACAAACATTTTCAGTTCAAGAACTCTTTTGCATCTCAACGACCTTCTTCCACGAATCTCTGCTCGAAATCTCATCCCACCATCTTCCCACATTCTGCTTGGAAGTAAATATCTCTGCCCTATTAGCCGCCGTCACCAAGTACTGGGTATTGGGCAAGTGGGACAGATCCGCCAGCGAGAATTCGTCGCCGGAATTCGTGCACAGGAAGGAAAATGAATAAAGCGAAATTGATAATATAAACCCTGATTTTGCAGGGCTTATCGGCCTCAGAGAGTTTCCACAATAAATCTCTCTTTTGATTTCCGAAAATGGCGAATCAGCAGCTCTCTCCGGCGCGGCCATGGATACTCGAAGCGGTTCCTCTGATGGTGGTCATCCTTATAGCTGCTCATGTCTTCGCTTTGGTATTACAGAAATCGAAAATCTTTTCAAATTTCTTCAGCATATTTGCTTCCATTAGAAGCTGATCTCTGATTTTGTTTCTCCAATTGGCTGTTATTTCAGGTGTATTGGATATACAGATTGGCCACCGAGAAACAGCCACAGAGAAGAAAAGCGCACTGATGAACCCTAGGACTTGCAGGAACGAAACGGGGAGGTTGGTGGAAACCCTAATTTGTTGACCTGTTTAGACATTATATTGGAGCGCATTAGAAATTTACAGGAATTAAGGACATTAAACGGATTCATTTAGAGTGCTGGCTATGTGTCTTCTATTTTTTGTTCTCTTTTTGGGTTTTATTCTCATGACATTCTGTATATTAATGTGTGTGACTGATTCGCTTGTTTTGATTCTCCGATAGTATAAAGAGAAGGAAAAGGAGCGGGACCTTTTTTTTTTTCTTTCCCTGTTATTTTGATCTTCAAGAATTGTGCTAAGCATCATTTTCCTTCTAGGAGGTAAATGAGCTATTCATGTTGATGCTTTGTTTTTTACTTTTTGTTGTTTTAAATGCATTTTGGTGCATTACAGAATGCTGGATTGATGTCGTTGATAATGGTATGAGCTTAGCCCTGGTCAAATTTCTTGGATTAGCTTCCTAGTTGTTGTTCAGAGTCGGATTTTTGCCATATATAGTCATTTATTTTATACACATAAGATGCCTGTCAATATATATATATATATATATATATATATATAATTTGCTATGAAAGCTTGTGTGGTATTAACTATTTGATATTGTTGTTGAGGTAATTAAATTTGAGAAATGTTTGTAAATGGTGCTTTTAGTTGATATGTGACCTTGGAGATTTAAACCTCATGAGTTTGTTCAGTTGGATTTTGCAAGATCTCTCTTCTTTATCATCTGCAGAACTATAATATATTCTTCTTTTCCCTTTTCTTTATTTGCAATTGCTAGTCAAGGCAATGGCTCTAGCTCATTAGCTATAAAAGTCGCAGGATCACAGCTATACAAAGTTGGAGTTTCGATAGAAAACAGTGAGGTCTAAAGATCCAAGGGTTATTGATGACTATGCTCTCTATTTTTGTTTTCTGAGGCCAGAGTTAATTTTGATGCATTGGATGTGATTTTTACTTGGCCTGTTGTCGGAGAGCTTAATAATAATAGTATTGCTTCACTGCATGTAATGTAACTATGCATGGACTGTATGTTCTAGGTTTTATAATCATAATGGGAAAATCCGAATTTACTTTTCTATTAGAAGTATTAAATTTTGCAGAGACTTGGCAACAAAACATATAGTTTTAGGATTGTGTATTAGGTTATTTCTATGTACTTTCTTCGTGTTTAATACATGCATAATAAGTTTTGGAACTTATCGGAAACACAGATGTTGTTTGTGCAAAACTTGTTGTGACACTAAAATATAATAGCAGTTCTATACCTTGTCTTAAAATTTTGGGAATGATTGATACGTATGTTGACTACACATCTACTAGTGGAAGAGGAAGCATCCAGCTGTTAGACTAATTACGGGAGTGTATTATCTTTAATAATTGGCCACATTTGGTAGATGGCGTTGCAATTTGTGGTGTCAAGGTGAAAGGAATTGTCGGTATTTTTCTCTTTTATAAGTATTAGAGTGAATTGGATTGGGGACTAGGGTCAGTGTTTATTATCATGTGGAAGTTTGTCTTACTTCAAAGCAAGAAAGTTATTCTATGTGATGCCTAACTTTAGGCTTTCTTGTTATTGATGCAAGTTTAAATCTCTAGGAAGCACTCACGTTACTGAGATTAGGCTGGAATTGATCACCATATAAGTTTTCAAATCAGCACCCTTGTCATATAGTTTAAGGGTCATCGTTATTAGTGAAAATAGAGAAGATTGTCGGGTTTTATACAGTTGATTGTTTCGTTGTTGAAAATAATAGGATCTATTATGTTAGGTCTTAGAAGTTGTGACTGGTTGTTTTATTGATCAGTGTAAGTTAAGCTCTAAAATTAATGGATGCATACTAGTGACCTAATGTATATGGAAGAATCGAATGTAAATGCCCGTTTATTTCACTGATTCGAGTTTTTAATTCGAGTTGAGATGTAACTTTATGTGAAAGCTTTTTACTGTAGCAAAAAAGTTATATGTGACTGTTTCTGAGAACTTTTTACTGTAGCAAAACTTGAATTCTAAACTCGAATCGGTGAAATGAACGGGGCCTAAGTGAGAGTTTCATTCAATCTCATCTACCCCGTGGGCTAAGGTACTTTTTTTTTTTAATTCAAAACAAAAGCTTTCCTAGTAAATTTATTGATGTTTATAAATCTGGATACGGTTAGAGAACTTTATTCTGATTTCAAAAGCTGATAGTTGTTTGGTATACTGTGAGTCTATTACAAATAATGAGTGGACGCAACTATTTCTTGCTAGCCAATAATAATTCTTTCGGTTTATATTTTTGCTTTTTATAGCATAGGCACTCAAGATTCTGGAAATTGTGATGCTGTATTATTGCTTCATAGCAATTTTGTGAAGGTGGAGTTGAGTTGCATACGGCCCCAAAGGTCGGCCATCGATCTTGAGCTGTATATTTGTCTCAACCAACCAGAGGCTTCTTTTTTTTCTCTGTTCTTTGTTCTTTGTTTGTTTTGTTTGTTTTGTTTTTTTGTTTTTGCTTGAAAAGAAAAACTAACCAGAGGCTTTTAGTAAGGGAGGTGTGGCCATCGACCATTATTTACACCAATCGAGACAAAACAGAACTGCAAGTTTTGGATCCGACAATTGTCTGTTTTTGCCATTCTTGACTTTGTTTTCTTTATACTTCCATCTGGATTGTGGGCATCCATAATTCTGAATAAGAACAGAAATAATGTAGTTAGCATTTCAAGGTGAACATGCTTGCTTTTCTGTGACATCTCTTTAAGTTTAGGTGTTGTAATTTTCGTGAAGGAAACGGTCTAAGTTTGATTTGATATTTAACTATGAAATCCATTGCTGTGAGGCCATGTGAGCGTCTCAATTACACCATCAAGTATAGCTTATGTCAAAATTATATTTGATTGCTCCTGGTTGATAATTTGCTTTTTTCATGAAGAAAAATATGCACATCATTTAAGGAGTTCTTCGCGCTCTCTCTCTGGTTTTTTTTTTTTTTTTTTTTTTTTTTTTTTTTTTTTTTTTTTTTAAATTGTTTTTGCTACTAAGCAGTTCTTTCCCCTTGTTTGTAGGTAGTCTTTACCGTGGATGGGGTAAAGTCGTTTTACGGTTCGATTTAACTTTTAACAGTCAGATATACAACATGAGTGATTTTGTGTGGTGTATTTTAAATTTTTAATACGGAATTACACAAATTTAAGACTTGTTCGGTTGTATTTTGTAGTTATGATGATTTGAGTGTAGATCTTGAGTTAAATTTGAGTTATAATTTGAGTTTGTGTTTGGATATGCACATTTGAGTTATGGTTTGAATTGAGAATCAATTTGAGTTTGTGTTTGGGTGGGTCAAAACTTGAAATTGTATTTAGATAGTATTTTAATAAAAACTCAATAGTTATGGAAAATTTTAATAGGGTATATAGATGAGGTTTTATTTGTCTTTTCGTTGTGAACGCATAGAAAAAAAAATCATCTCAATCAGAATTAAAACGAAAATGTATAGTGCTTTTAAGAATAGAAAAAATAATATTCATTAACTTGAATTTGAGTTTAAGAACTTCCCCGTTCATTTCGCCGATTTGAGTTTAGAATTCGAGTTTTGCTACAGCAAAAAGCTCTCAGAAACAATCACATTTAACTTTTTTACTACAGTAAAAAGCTCACATAAAGTCACATCTCAATTCGAATTAAAAACTCGAATCAACGAACTAAATGAGCTCAGTTGAAGGAAACTTGAATTTAGATTTTAACCTCAAATTCAAGTTAAAATTCGAGTTCAAACTTAAGTTTAAATTTAAATTTTACAAGAGAACATGAACCTAAATAAAATTATAATTTTTTTAAAGTTTTAATCTAAAAAAAATGCCTTTAATCGTTAAATTAGCAGTTAAAAAGGCCTTATTCATTTCGCTGATTTGAGTTTAGAATTTGAGTTTTGTTACAGTAAAAAATTTTTAAAAATAGTCATATTTAATTTTTATTACAGTAAAAAATTCTCATATAATATCACATTTCAATTTAAATTAAAAATTTAAATTAACAAAATAAACGGACCATTATTCTATAAAGTAAAGATTCTCTTACTTTTAAGGAGTTTGTTATGCGTTTATTTTTAGCTTGTACGGGTACAATTATTTTTCCAGCAAATAAGAAGTACAATTATTCATGATGGTCAGTGTCGTCATGAGTTGTTTTTTACATTATAATTATACATATGCACTGCACGAACGACTCCCACCGTGAGATGTCGCAATTGTCTGCAACCGTGAAGTTGGTATGTACGATGCCACGTGCAGATTTCTAAACGCTCCGGTGACTCATTGTGCGACCAGGGGCGAATGACCTAATTGAAATTTTTGAGTGCGTTTAAAATTAATTTTAAAATAATTTTATTTTTTTATAAAAATAAAAATGAAAGCGTTTTTAATTTTAGATAGAAATTATTTTTAAAAATATATTTAATAATTTTATTAAAAAATTATTTTCAGTATAAAAAATTTATTAATATTTCTCTCTACTTAAGAGAGGAGAAAAAAAAATAAAAAATAAAAAAGATCTAAAAGTAATTTTTTATTTCTCTCTCATTTTACACTAAATTAAAAAATTATTTTCATTTTCGTTTATTGTCTTTAATTGTGCCGAATGTCGTTTCTCTCCCGTTTTTATTTTTTCTTTCTTGAAAAATGTGAAAAACAAAAACAACTCTAAACACAACCTTTGTATCATTTTTTGTCTATCTATATTGTTTTCTTCGCGTGTCGCTGTTCGATTTCAAAACTAATGAAGTCAAATACTCCGTCAAAATGTAGGGTGCATTTAGAATTAGTTTTAGAGGGTGTGTTTAGAATTGATTTCAGATTATTTTTAAAAATATTTTTACACGTATTTTAAGACACGAAATTGAAAACGATTTACAAACTCTGTTTGTTTGGCAAATGTTTTGAAAACGAAAACGAAAAAAAAAATAGTGAGAATAGTTTTTGTGAAAGAATTTAAAAACAGTTGAAAGTTATTTTTCTTTTTTGTTTTCATTTTCTATACTTATTAACAATGTTATAATATATTAATTAAACCAAATACGATTTTACTTTTTTATTATATTTAAAAGAATCTCTTACAAAATCAATCCAATGCAAATTCAAAATCAGTTTTAAAATAATTTTTAAAACAATCTCATTTTTACTTTCATACTGAAAATAAAATCATTTTAAAAAAATTACTAAACGGGTTCTTTTGGTGTGTGTTTTCTTTCTATAGTTTCCTTTTTTCAATGGATTTCCTTATGACATGTTTGGTTGGGCAGTTCCGCCCAATTCGGCCCACTTTAAGTGGAAGTGAAGGTCAAGTTTGCGTTTGGCAAGGTGCTTAATGGGAACTGAATGGACAGTTCAGTTTAAACTGAACATCCCAACTTATGAGACATTTGGTTTATGAATTCAGAATTATGATTCATAATTTTAATTTTTAAAATTTTAAATTTTTTATAAGAGAAAAATACTATAAAAAACTAAGAACCATTATTCAAAACTAGAAACAAAACTCTTAAAATAAACATCCCATTAGAGTTCCAAGCCCCCCCCTCAGTACCACTTTTCAAGTCAATATTCTACAGTGCCACAGCACAGAAACTTTTTTTTCCCTCTTATGTTGTTGTCGTTTTTGACCCCCTAACCCTATTTGCACGGTGTCGTTTTAGGACCTCCCTACCTTAAGTGCTTGTTTGTCGTTTTCGATTTGCATGCTGTCATTTTTCGATCCTCTTATAATTATTTGTTTGCTGTTTTTTTTTTTAATTTTTTTTAAAAAAAATTTCTTTGTCGCAAATGCTACTTATACACTGTATATATGTTAATGGTGTTGTTGAATAAGCTCTTTTTTTTTTTAATACAAATCTTTTAATATGTTTTTGTACAGATTTTTAGTGTAAAAAATCTTCTTTTCAATGTAAATTTTTTTTCAATTATTATCAACTTAAAAAAAATGAAATTTTCAATTAGGAAAAAAACCCATTTTAATTGAGTTACTCTTACTCATCCAAACACTAATTTAGATTTTATTTCTTATTCGGATTAACATTGTTTAATTTTTTTTTGTTTTAATAAAAAGGCTTAAATCAACCCAATTTAAACTAGCGAATAAGTAAATAACTTTGATAAAAAATTTGGTGCCGGAGAAATTTCTATTTTTTTTGTCCCCTCTGTGTGGTACACTGGGTAGTTAAAAAAAAAAAAAAAAAACTTTCAATTATATTCTTCAAACACCTTTTTCTTCTTTTAATTATATTCTTCTACCACTTTATTCCTTAGGGGGAAAAAAAAGGGAGCAGAAGAAAATCCATAGCAAAAATGACGCAATTAAATACTATGCTCCTGTCGCCAGCATTTTCCGTCCTATTTAAGCACCTTTATCTAGCTCTTAAAAAATTAAAAAAAAAATAAGTACGATGTGCTTTTCAATTGAAAAATTATTAATGATTCTTGATGAAACTCTATTAGGCAGACCTTTGTAAAATAATTCAATTAATTGCGATCAGCAACTATTTTATGCAACTTTTTAAAAAACAAGTTAGACATGCTCGGTTTAATTTGATCATCTCCCGAATGTGCCAAATACATGCCTTTGGAAAATAATATGTTTTAAACATATTTCCCGTTCATCGGACCCACAAGTTTTTTTTTTTTTTTTTTTTTTTTTTTTTTTTTTTTAAATAAATGAATGCAACTTCTGAAAACAGGAGAAGAAATTATTAGGAAAACGACTCGTCTATGTCAAATGTCGCATTTTTTTTTTTTTTTTTTATAGCTCAAGGACTACTTGGTTTTTTTTTTTTTGCTCCGAACCTCAAGCAATCACATTATTATATGTCCAAGTTTTCTGTTATTCATAACTCACAAAGCGATAACGACAAACTATGACGCATAACAAGTCAGCATTTAGGATATAAAAAATAAAAGGAAAAAAGCAAACGTAGAATTTTGTTGCTGTCCCAAAAAGAAAAAGAATTATGCATTGGAATTAATATGAAAACCGAGAGATAGCTGGCGGGGGAATAAAGGGCAGTCTCGTAGTTTCCTCGAAGCGTAAATGCATCCCTATATTTTATCGCTTATATTATTACTATTTTCCTCCACTCTCAGGGCTCTCTACTCCGAACCTCTTTTTGAGAGAGGAAAAAAAAAAAAAAAAAAAAAACCCAAAGCAGATAACCATGTGCCCCACTAAGCAAAAGCACAGGAGCTCTGGCGCCGAGTCCACGGCCGGAGACACCGACTGGATCGCGGAGTCTGTCAATGGAGGATCTCTACGCCACGTGGACCTCCACACCGGAACCAACGGCTGGGCCTCCCCTCCCGGCAATCTCTTCTCTCTCCGAGCCAAGAATTACTTCACGAAACGACAAAAATCCCCCGCCGGAGAGTATCTCCTCTCCCCCGCCGGCATGGACTGGCTCAAGTCCAGTACTAAACTCGACAATGTACTCGCGCGTCCGGACAACCGCGTGGCCCACGCGCTCCGGAAATCCCAAGCCCTAGGGAAGTCTTTGAAGAGCTTCATCTTCGCCGTGAATCTCCAGGTCCCGGGGAAGGACCAGCACAGCGCCGTATTCTACTTCGCGACGGAGGATCCGATCCCCGCGGGCTCGCTCCTCCACCGGTTCGTCAACGGCGACGACTCGTTCAGGAACCAGCGGTTCAAGATTGTGAACCGAATCGTCAAAGGGCCGTGGATCGTGAAGAAGGCGGTGGGGAATTACAGCGCGTGTTTGCTTGGGAAGGCCTTGACGTGCAATTACCATAGAGGTCCGAACTATCTGGAGATTGACGTCGACATCGGGAGCTCTGCGATCGCGAGCGCGATTTTGCACTTGGCGTTGGGATACGTGACGAGCGTGACGATCGATATGGGGTTTCTGGTGGAGTCGCAGGCGGAGGACGAGCTCCCGGAGAGGCTTGTCGGCGCGGTTAGGGTTTGCCAGATGGAGATGTCGTCCGCGACCGTAATCGACGCGCCCCACGCGCCGAACGTCGTGCGTGGGGTCGCAAAAGTAAATCATCACAAGTCCGGCGACGATGACGACGACTGAAGCTTTTCAACCTGCGGTAGATTTTTATTTGTTCATCTTTTTTTTTTTTTTTTTTTGGGATTATTTCCGCTTTATCGTGATTGTTAATTTTAGTTCCCTTTTAATGGGGATTAACGGTGGATACTTGAACGGACGGTGGTGGATGATGTTTGGTGTAGATAATAAAATTGTAACACAACAAAATGACGATATGCTGCGGAATTTCATTTTCACCTTGTTGATTTCTTTATCATTGCGTTAGAAACTTATTGGTTTTGTCTTTTATGCTTCATTTTGGGAGTTTCTAATGGAGAGGGCGTTCCACTATTTGTTTATGTGATGGATTATGGATCATTACGCTGTAGTGGGCGGGGGTGGGTGGGTACTGGACGGAACTGTTGAGATTTTGGTGGTGGGATATCACATGGGCACACTTTATTGTGAAGATAAGAAATCAAGGATGTAACGCATCTCATTGCTTCAACGACAAAATGCCTTTTTGCTTACTAATATGTTCTAAAGTCGGTAGTAATGACTTGAAACAAAAGATAATGACTTGTTTTTTAAGGGTATCAGTAGTGTTATATCCCTCTATTTCTTCGTCATTTTGGAAATTTCAAGAATTACTAATAAAACGAAAAAGATTTTATTCAATTTTACTTCAAAGATTTTGTGCAACATATTAATCGGGTATGAATCCTAAAGTGAGGCAGCATAGCATTGAATGAAGAGGATTATGTTGTTTTGCAGGATGAAGAGAATATTGAAAAAATAAATAATAATTATTTATTAAATTATTAAATTATCCATTTAAATCCTTTCAATTAAGGCCTCGTTTACTTCGCAGATTCGAGTTTTTAATTCGAGTTGAGATGTGATATTTTTTGAGAGTTTTTCACTGTAGCAGAAAAAGTTAGATGTGATATTTTTTAAGAATTTTTTACTGTAAAAATCTAAAACTGAAAACTTAAATCGGTGAAATAAACGAAGCCTAAATAAGATATTACACTTATCAATACAGTACTGTTACGAACCGTACCGGCTCAGCACGTTAATGGGTTAGGGCTGGGCCGCCCGGCCCTAGCCCTTGAAGTCCTTCCTAGTAGACATGTATAGTGTAAATGCATGTGTAGAGTAAAAGAAGGAAAGACATAATATAGTATTGTAGGTGAACAGCATAGGACAGAGAGTGGAGGCTACGGCCTAAATGATGATATGATGATACGAAATGGCCCGATCAAACCAAGACCCTTCTTTCCTGGATGCTGACCTCCATGACCTTGAGAAAAACCTTTCGGGCGATTCTGCCTCCTCTTTTGTTAGTGGGGTGAGTTAGAAATGCTGTAACGTCACGTCGATTTCAGACTTTCATTTGCCAACAATTGTAAAGACGACAGTGAAATGAGGAAAACGATGCGCTTTCAACCACTACACATCTGCCATCTTTGTTTTGCCTAAGATTTTTTTTTGGGTGAAATTTTGAAACTTTGTAATTAATTATTTGGCCTTGCAGGAGAAGGTTTTGTTACATGTATTAAAAATGTGGTTTGTCCAGAGATTCTAAATTAGCCCAATCAAATCATAACTTGCTTTTGGCATTTGAGTCAAACTTACGCTCTTC